>NC_141616.1:49839112-50139112 GCF_047967505.1 Dipteris shenzhenensis | reverse complement strand
ACATGAAAATGGATTTGGTAATTTTATTATATAAAAAAATATACTATGTTGTAGGCATAGGGATAAAGAAATAAGGAGGTTGTAAATTAGACCCAATGCTTCAGCTCTAGCACCTCCCCTTCCTCTGCATGTCCATCTACCTTGAATTTGTACATCTCCCCACATGATTGCCCTTTCCCCGTGTTCCTTGTTTGGCCTTCTCCTTGATCCCTTTCAACATTAGTAGCCTCCTCTCCATGTCAAGCTTGACTTCAATAGATGTGCTTCTCCAAATGCATCACTTGTGTGACCCTCGTTCCTTCTGTGTCTCTATTTATGAATACCCATAGCCTCCTATAGATTTACTTTATATACCTTTCCAAGGTTGCACCTACTAAACCTTGCCTGCTTTTCATGTCTTCTCTCAGAGAGTGGCTTCCTTGCTCAACAAAGTTATGTACCATGTGGAAACACGTAGCATTGCATCATCTTCATTGAAAACAAGCCTTACAACAAGATAAAGAAGCCTTATCCTTTTTGTCTCAATCTCTATAAGGACCAATCAACCCTCTCTTTTTCTATCTTACTTAGTAATAAAGTTAGCATTCTAAGAGATTCACACATTTCCTTTGACAAGCATTACACCACACATTAGACACTCTTCTAGGACACAATTCTTTCCATCTTAAAACTAGCCCTTTCACATAGCATGTTGAGACATCTCCCCATTTGCAAGAAGATGCTAATCTTATCCAACAACATCAGCGCAGGAAGATTATGGTCTTACCACAAGCAATTCCAAAGTTCAAGAAAGAGAAACCTTGCAGTTTAAGTCAACCCAAGGCTGTATATGAAGAATGTTATTGTGCACAAGGCATGTCAAAAATCCATGCATAAAAATTGCTACAATAATGCTACGCAACATCACTATACATTTGTAGTCATTCAAGTCTCTTCAAGCTTCAACCAATTTCCTTGTCAAGCACTCTTCTCATGGAATTCTATGCTATTTTCCAAGTAAATTCATGTTTTGAGCACACCCCATGTATCACTATTCTAGAAGCCTTTGTTACTGATACAGTTATTACATTTGAGAGCCTCTCTTATAGGTAAGGTTGTGGCATTATCCTTATCCTCAAAAATAATTCCAAGCTCTATGTTAAGTTTCTATCTTTGGATGCTTTTCTAACATCTGGTACCCACACAAATTTAGGGGATTTTAGTCCTTTTTGTTTGAAGCTTAGATCTTGCAGCATGCAATTTAGGTGTGCATTATGCTCCTACACCACTCTTTGTCTAGGATTTTGGATAAAGCTTGTCTTCACAAGTATATTTGATCTAAATAATGTGGAGTACTGTTTAGGTATCCTTTCCAATAGCATTAACCTACCCTTCAACATCAAATCTCTCAAGTAAACAAAGTCCAAAGACATTTGTATATTTGTTGTATATTTGTGTCATGTGTGAGGTATCTCATTACAGGGGCTGGTAGAGGTGCAAAGCTAGCCCAATGAGCACTTGGAGCGAGGCAATAGAGCAGTTCATCCACTCCCTTGTGCTCCCTTCCACTTGGTTGTTGAGTTGTTTGTTCCAAGCTCTCGAGCATCCAGTTGGTTCCGAGGTTTCCCCCCAATTGTAACGGGGTTTTCTCTAGAGATCACTTGTAGTTCTCCTATGCCTTTCTCTCCTTCTCAGTTTGGTGTGTGTGTGAGGTGCTCTCTCTTTCTCCCTCTCCCCCATTCATTTTCGTTGCATTTCTCACATGGTATCAGAGCCATGGTTGGGTTGAGACCCGAGGAGTGGAGGGAGTGTTGAGCCAACACAAAGAGGAGGATTAGGGTGCTACTTGTCTTTCAGGAGGAATGTGTTCGAGGAGTGGACTGTTCAGGTGACCAGCAAAGGGTTACTTTGAAGGGTGTTTTTAAATGACAGAAGAGGTGTCCTGAGGGACGAAAAGCGAGGTGTGAAGGTAGATTGGGCTGCCGACCCCTTTATCCTCTTCTTTAGCCCTCTCCTTTCTTTAACCCTTAGTCCCCTTCCATCCCATCCACCTTCTCTTTTAGTTTACCTCTTGACTCTGGCATGGCGACTTTGTCCAAGATGAAAGAGAACAAGACAAAAATTCTAGTGTTGCCCACATTCCCAGTTGATCGGCAGTTGGATGGGCTCAATTATAGCATCCGGCGGGTGATTATGGAGTCTATGTTATAGTCATATGATTTGGCATATTTCATCTTGATCGATGTTGCCCTACCAGATCCCCTTGCAAAGGACCTTGGCATCCTAGCTCAAAAGTAGGTCGAGACTTTGTCCCATCTGTGGGATCGTGTCGATGCAAGGTAAGATTATTCATATTTCTTAACTATACTCCTCATGTGATTAATCACATAAAGCACATGTCAGTGGTCAAAAGTATATGAGAGCATTTGGCATCCATGTATAATCGAACCTCTCCCATGAAGAGGGTCTCACCGGAGGTCCAAATGTAGTTGTTGGACCGCAAGAAGTCTTCATCGATGCGGGACCACATCAACAAGTTACGAGAACTTCAGCAAGAGATCCTCTAGGAGGGGAAGCACATTTCATCAAAGGACATGGCCATTACTCTATTATCCCAGTTACCCTCTCAGTATAGGGCCTTCTATTCATCCTTGATCACACCAGTCGTAGGGTGAATGTGTTGACTTGGGAGGAATTGGTCCCCATGGTGCTTGACCAGGAGGAGCACTTTGTCAATCGTACCTATGACAGTCAGCCTAAGGTTTTGATAGCTGATCAAAAAGCTATAAAGCAGTTGACACATGAGGAATGAGAAGCTCTCAAAAGGTCATTTTTAGTGCCAATATCCCCAAAGGAATGTTGAGGGGTCCAATAACAAAATGGCCAATAATGTTACTGCTATGACCACGTATACTCCAGCCTTTTTGTAGCACTTATCATGCACTACGAGCACCCTTTCTAGATCCAAATGGAGGATTGCTTGCTTGCTTATGGTAGCAGGACCTACTGATTAGGTGCATCAAGTAGGGAGTCATTTATTGAGGTAGGCTTTTAGGCAGGAGCTCACATCCTGAGGAGTTGTTCCAGATGACTCAGGTGCTGGAGATTTGGGATGTATCAATTGTCTAATGCTGCTGGGATGCTGCTGGAGATTTGGATGTATCAATAGATTGCCAGTGCGGGAACCTGGACACAGTTGATTGATCCTTGTGACCTATTATATGCCCGTTGCCATTGGAGCATTGCCATTGGAGCACTAAAGCTCATCGATCTAGCAACAATGTAATAGTTTGGAATTCAGAGTGGGCTATCTAGCTCTATGATACAATTGCCCATGCAGGGAAGCAAACCTTGCACCAGAGGCAGAGTATCAGTTGGATTATTATGCCAGGATCCCAAAAGTTGGATTGTTGTACCAATTGACCCAATGTACCATTACCAAGCTAGAGGCATGTACCTAGCACCTGTGGCCTAAGAGCAATAGTTACAAGTTTCCAGTGATCATGTTGAGGTGGTTCATGCCATGAGAGGGCTTCTTCAACAAAGCCTGTGGTGGTCTTCAGTGAAGGAGCATCACATGATGGATTGCTCCAATTGTTCTAGCAGCACACCCACCTCCCTTCATTTCCATTCCATCCAGGAGCTGAGAGGGGGTGTTAGAGGTCAACATCTTTTGATGTCACCATAAAGAGAGAGGGCTTTGCTTGTGGGTGTGCCTGCCCAGTGACTGAGGCTAGCATAGGTAGATAGAGGGCTTTTGTTGTGGGTGTAACTATCCCCGTGAGGGTAGATCTACTTGTGCTGATAGGTGCCTTTGGGGCAAGAGACTAGGCCCCAACAATCCCTCATATAGGGTGTTGGGATGGCCCTATCACCAAGCTTGGGTGACCACTAGATGGTGGGGGGGCCATCCCCCTTATAGAGCTGCAGAGCAACCTCTATGTAGAGCAGGGGCAGGTCGGCCCTAGAGGGATGTTGCCCAGCCTTCATATGCAAGTAGGGGTGAGCCCCTTATATGGGGCAGATGAAGCCTATTCGTCTGTGTTTTAGGGAGCAGTAGGTCTGCTACCAGCCCCTCTTATAGGGTTGTGGGCAGCCCTAAAGGTGGGTCAGCCCATCAGACCTAGTCGGCCTACATATAGCAGTGGGGTCGGCTCCTTATGTGCAGCTAGTCAATGCCCTAGCAAGCTTATCGCTGACCGGGGGGGGGGGGGGGGGGGCCTAGGGGCTATATATGTGCCTCCCCCCTCCCCTCATTTTCCATCATGTGGAGCAGCATATCGCATTGCGGGGCCTAGTAGAGGTGAAGACCTAGCCTAGTGAGCACTTGAGAAGTAGGGCAATGGAGGAGTTCATCCACTCCCTTGTGCTTAGGGTTTTCTCCAAAGATTAGTTACAGTTCTCCTGTGCCTTTCTCTCCTTTCTCTCTTTTCTCTCCTTCTCAGTTTGGTGTGCATGTGAGGTGTGCTCTCTCTCTTTCTCTTTCGTTCATTTCCGCCGCACTTCTCACATGTATATCATACCTATCTCCTATAGATGGTGTGGCAAGCTATTGATAGCTAGGCCACTGGGCCAACTATCAAGCCATGCATGCTAGAATTGATAGGTAGCCTAGGGCAAATTGTTGGGCCATTGCATTGAAAATACTTGGCCAAAGCGTTCTTCGAGAAGAGAAAACAATGAGAGGCAAGCAATAGGCAACCATGTTAAGCAACCAAAATGGGAAGCTGCAATAGCACATGAAGTCAATAGTGGGCAAAGCTGACAACAACTATCGTGGCAATGTGGGCACAGCTGGACCAGAGAGGAGTAGCCTTCTCTAGGCCAGATACAACAAGGGGAATTTGTCCTAGTTTGCAGCAGCAACCAGCACTAGAGGGACACTGGTTGGCTAGCAGAGTGGAGAGGGCATGGTTTGTAGGATATCTAAAGGGGTTTCATGTGCCCTCAATTTCCATCTCTTGCCTCTATAGTTTTAGGCTTCAGATCAGCAACATCTTTGATACATTTCATAGCCGGTAGTACCAAGGCAATCCCATCAAACCCCCACAATGTTTCCCATTCCCCTTGTCTAGAACATCTCTAGCAGTCAACATTAGACAAGAATACCTAGATCTCCATGCAATACTTCCTCTTCATAGTCTTGTAGCTCTATGTAGAATCATGGCTCACCTAATAGTGTAGCTTTGATCTCCCCTCCTTGCAGCTTGAGATTTTGAGTCTCTCATCTCCAAGCAGCTCTCAGCTTACAATTCTTATTTGCGCACATAGTCTTCTTCACATATAGATGTGAAGAGAATGGGAGAGAAGGAAGGAGTCTCACTTGTGGCTTTCTCACATACACAATGGGGGAATACACACAAAGGTGGAGGCTGAAAACAGTTTTCCTCTTCTTAGTTGTGAAAGCCAAAAGAACACTCTGAGTACGAAAGGAATAGGTGAACCCTATATGTGGGTCTCAAACCAAACTTAGCTAACTAAGGTGGCATACTAACTGAGCCACTAACTAGAGTACATAAGGATAGCTGTCATCCAGCTATTATTCATGGGCGGTGTACCAACCACATCTGCAGCTAACAAGTTGGTGACATAAATGCACAACGGTCACCCTGGCATACGAGTGGAGTTCAATATCTCAACACTCCCCCTCGAGCTCAATCCCAAATTTTGCACACCAAGTAGGTCTCTGAACTTGCACAACTTCTCTGTGCCCAGTGCCTTTGTGAATATGTCAGCTACCTGATCCTCTGTGCTGACATAATCTAGATCAATAAAACCTACTAGAACCTTCTCCCGCACATAGTGATAATGCACCTCAATGTGCTTTGTTCTAGCATGATAGACTGGGTTATTTGCCAAGTGTATACTACTCCATGTTGTCACAATAACTGGCCCATCTGTAGACTGATGCATATCATAAAGTAGCTTATGCAACCAAGCTACCTCACGTGCAGCCATTGCTGCACCCCTATACTCAGCCTTTGTGCTCGACAAGGCAACTGTAGGTTGTTTCTTGCTGCTCCAAGTGACTGCAGCACTCCCAAAAGAGAACATATATCCACTGGTAGATCATCTATCAGAAATACTACTAACCCAATCAGCATCAGTGTATCCATGCAACTGTATCTGAACCCCAGTCTCATAAAATAGTCCATACTGCAATGTGGACTTCACATATCTCAGTATGCATCTAGCTGCATCCAAATGCGGTTTCCTTGGAGCCTACATAAACTGACTTACCAAACCAACACCATAGCTCGACTCTGGCCTGGTAATAGTCATATAAATCAAACTTCCTACTATGCGTATGTACATAGTAGGGTCTTCTAGAAGCTCAAGAAGCTCACCTACATCTGCACTCAGCTTCACATTCTGCTCCAAAGGAATTGAAATAGGCTTACAGCCTGTCATCCCATATTTGGACAGCATGTCCAATTCATACTGCCTCTCTAAGAGCCATATCCCACTTGTGGATCTAATCACCTCAATGCCCAAGAAGTAATGTAGCACTCCCAAATGCTTCATCTTAAACTTCTGCTTCAATAGCATTTTCACATGAAGGATATCTTCATCACTATCACCTGTGATGATCAAATCATCAACATAAATGACAAGCAGCATAATACCTTTCTCTGTTTTTCTCACATAAAGTGAGAAATCTGCCTTGGAAATCTGAAATCCAATAGTGACAAGATACTATCCTATCTTGTCAGACCATGCTCTGGGTGCTTGCTTCAAGCCATACAAGGCTTTCTTCAACCTGCAAACAATGAACAGCATGAACATAACCTAGTGGTTGCTCCATATATACCTCTTCTTGCAAATCACCATGCAAGAAAGCATTCTTTACATCCATCTGATGTAAAGACCATCCCTTTGATGCAACCATAGCAATGACTGCTCTTACGGTTGCCATCTTTGCAACCGGACTGAATGTTTCTTCAAAATCAATGCCATATGTCTGTGCATACCCCTTGACAACTAATCTTGCCTTGTATCTGTTCACAGAACCATCTGCATTGTGCTTCACCTTATAAACCCACTTGCAGCCAATTGCATTCTTGTCTTTAGGCAAAGGCACCAATTCCCATGTAGCATTTACTTCCAAGGCATCTATTTCTTCATCCATCCATGGGTTTCTCCCATTTTTCTTTTCGCATGGCTTGCTCAAAAGAAGTGGGTTCTGGTTCATATATCACTTTGACCATATAGGCATAGTGAATGGCTGTAAATCCATCATATTTCAGCCTATCCACAGGATACCTAACTCTGGTAGACCTGCGCAAAATAGGCTCACTGCCAGGTGCTCTCAAAACATCTTTGGTCTTCCTTAGTAAGGTGTAACAATAGAAAGAATACCCAACTCATCATCAAGGCTATGTTCTAAGCCACTGGATTCACCATCCACATAAGAGTGACCTGCATTCACATCAAACATGGGTTGATCTACTTTCTCTTTTCCTTTTTGTGATACCTACATACCACTATTTGCATTGCTTTGAGGAGATCCTCTTGATCTCAATTTGCCTATCCATGGCAAAGTATGTGAACCACTACTAGAGGACACTACAGGTCCACTAATATTTTGTGATTGCTGTTATGAATCCTGTGTAGCATTATCATTTTGTGCATCTACATCATCAATCACATTTACTGGTTTATACTAGCTGCTCATCTCATCAAAAACAGCATCTCTACTCATTGTGAACTTACAAGTAGAAGGGTTATAGCATCTATACCCTTTCTGCTGTAGAGAATAACCAATAAATATGCACTTCTCAGCTTTTGGATCCAACTTGGATCTCAACTCATCTAGCACATGAACATAGGCAATGCAACCAAAAACTTTCAAATGAGAAATATCTGGTTTCCTACCAGTATACCTCTCCTCTTGCGTCATGCCATGTATTGCTGTAGTGGGAGTCCTGTTTATTATGTAGACTACTGCAACAACTGCTTTAGCCCAATAATAATCTGGCAGGTCCTTTTCATTGAGCATGGCACAAGATACCTCTCCAATATGCCTGTTTTCATTTCTGCAAGTCCATTTTGCTGTGGGGTATGACTACATGAATATTGATGCTTTATGCCATGCTCCTGCAAAAAATTTGCAAACTCATTTGAGAGGTACTCTCCCCCTCCATCTGACCTTAGGCATTTTATTTGCAAGCCTGTTTCTTTTTCAACCATAGCTTTAAAAGCTTTGAAATGCCCAAACACTTCACTTTTCTTTTTCATAAAATACACCCAAACTTTTTTGTTGTAGTCATCAATAAAAGTGACAAAATAATGATAGCCTCCAATAGATGCAGCTTTAGTAGTCCACACATCAGAGTGGATTAATTCCAATGGCCTCTTACTCTCTTGAACATGTCTAGGAAATGGTTTCCTTACCTGTTTTCCAAATTGACAAGCTTCACATACCTTATGCATTTTTGCAACCTTTAACTTAGGCAATCCTGCAATAATATTTTGGGCCTGCATTAATTTAAGTCGCTGTACATTAACATGACCAACGCATTTATGCCAAATATCAATATCTGTAACTACACCGGTCCCATGTGCGAACATTGGTGCACTCAATTCAGGCATGTCCACATCCAATGTAAACATCCTACCCTTCTTCTTCCCTTTTGCTATCAAGCGACCTTTATTTTTCATATCCTCAACAAAGTATCCATGAGGATTAAATCTGACCTGCAAGCCTTGCTCAACCATTTGACCAACAGAAACTAGGTTCTTGGTGATATTTGGGACATGAAATACATCAGACAGGTATTTCTTTTTCCCATCCTACATAGACAAAGGAATTTTGCCAATCTGCACAATAGGATGTGCAGTATCATCACCAGTCTCCACAAATCCTGGTCTTTCCATTTTCCTTGCATCCTACATCCATTCTACATGACCTATCATGTGGTTTGATGCACCTGAGTCAACATACCACACATCATTGCTTTCTTCTACACTTGTCACAGAATTGGTCATGTGCTGCACCATAAACAAATGCTCATTTCTCTCATCACCCTGTCTACTAGAGGATGCATAATTGCCTTGCTACAATTTTCCAGTCATGATGTCGTTTTGCTTTTTATAGCAGTCTTTAATCATATGCCCATTTTACCATAGTAGTAGCATTCAACATTGCTATTTGCATTTTGGCCTCTCTACCATCCACCACGACCTCTTTGGCTCCCCCTGCCTCTAAAGTTACCATGTCCTCCTCCAGAGGGCTGGTTTTCTTGAATTTGTTGCATATTTTGATTTCTGCCATGGCCTCCAGATCGGCCTGCTCTACCTCTGCCTCTGCCTCTGCCTCTACCTCTTCCAGCATTTAAGTAGAAGACAGTTTTCTTTGAAGCTCCTCCTGAAGAAGATGCACCACCATTTTTTTGCTCTTCAGAAATTAGAAGAGCAATCAACTCCCCAAAATCAGGAAAATTCTCACGGACGGCAATGGACGTCCGAAATTGTGCATAATCCTTTCCTAGACCATTAAAGGTCACAAAAACTAAATCATCATCTTCCACTGGTGACCCAATAGAAGCAAATGCATCTGCAATCTTCTTCACCTTCATGTGGTCGTCATTGATGCTCATATTTTCTCTCTGAACATTATGCAACTCTTGCTTGAGCTGCATTTTCCTGGCTTGTGTATTTGTGCTATACATTTTTGTCAAAGTATCCCACGCCTCCTTCGGTGTGCTTGCATCATGAATATGCATAATCATAGAATCTGAAATACTGATAGACAGCCAGTACATAACTTTTCTAGCTCTCTCATGCCATCCTTTAAATGCCTGCAACTCCTGTTGATTGGGAACATTATGAATAAGTGGTTCTTGTTTAGCTCTAGTAATGAACTCCCAATAGCCTTTTCCCTTATGGAAATTCGTCATTCTAAACTTCCATGCTTGGAAGTTGTTCTTGTCAAGCTTTTCAGTGACAATCTGTGAAAGAGCATTAGACGCCATTACTAAACACTGCAAAATATTCTGTCACTACAAAAAACACAACTTCTGCCTCACAACGGCAAATCTACAAAATCGACAAAAGTGGTATTTGACCATATAGTCACTTCCTAGTGACGATTATGCATCAACAAGCAATAAGAATGATTCTGTCACTCCCAATATCTCTGCGCACAGGCATACGATATAATTTCTGTGACAACTTTTCACCGACCTGTAGAATAGTGGTCGCACAGCAAAAAACAAAGCTCTTTTCTGAGTGCCTGCAGAAAACTTCCGCCACCAAAATGGGCCCCGAAATGACCTTAAATCAAAAAAATAATGTCACCATCCATCAAAAAAATAATGCAGCATATACTACCCTTTCGCCACACCGCAAAGGGCGTCTCAATTTGAGAGAGTGCACTCTTGCACTTTTCGGTTGTGCTACCTGCAGAGATTTGCTCCCAAACTCGTAAAAAAGGAAAGCACCACTAATCCTCTTACCAAGACACCACAAACTTGGTTTGCTTTCTTGATCTCCTTACCACGAACCGAGCTCTGATACCATGTGAAGAGAGTGGGAGAGAAGGAAGAAGTCTCACTTGCGGCTTTCTCACATACACAATGGAGGAACACACACAAAGGTGGAGGCAGAAAACAGTTTTCCTCTTCTTAGTTGTGAAAGCCAAAGGAACACTCTAAGTACAAAAGGAATAGGTGAACCCTATATGTGGGTCTCAAACCAAACTCAGCTAGCTAAGGTGGCATACTAATTAAGCCACTAACTAGAGTACATAAGGATAGCTATCATCCAGGTATTATTCATGGGGTAGGTCATGTTAGAAGTGCTCATTGCCATTCCTGAGGAGGGCATAGGTTAGTAGTTATGGGCTATTTTGGTAGGGATGGTTGGAAAGGGTAGGCATATTGCTTGCTATTTATAGGCTACACAAGGGCTATCTATTTGGCAGACTAGAATCTGATGGGGGTCCCAACTAGCCTGACTAGGTTGGCCATCTATTCAGCTGTTGGTTGCTGCCTAGTTTCTCCACAGACCAGCCTCTCATTGATTTTGTGTCGTGGCAGATAGCCCTTCCCTTAGCCACATATTGTGAAGCTCAATAGCATTCCCTATCTATGATATATCTTCTAGGTTTGAGTATTATCTTTTGTGCACATGGATAGGTGGCAGATATAAGGCCATGGTTGGGGCTAGACATGAGCACAACAAAGGGCCAACATAGAAGACCTGCAACTAGATTGGCTGGATTTGACCACATATTTGAAGGAGGATAATGACTCTTCATCTCTCCCTCTCAAGATGACATCTCTTCTCAATGTAATTCTCTTTGACCCCACATGGTATAGCCTATAGGGTTTACTCTGCTCATTGCAACCAATAAAGGTGTATTTTGTTATCATTGTCATCCAAGTTCTCCTCTTGCAATTTTCTTGGGGATTATGGCTTGTCCTTTATGCTTACATGCTCATGTTTATATGCACATTTGTATATGTTTATATGTGTATATGTTTTTAATTATAAATATATGCTCATGTGTAAGTGAATTTCATGCATATATGTTTACATGCACATGTTTATAGGCTCATGCGTATATGTATGTGCTCATGTTTTGGGGCTGCGTAATTAGTTATCTACTTACATAATCATGTGTATACACTTATATGATTATGTGTATATGTTTACATGATCTTGTTTATATGCAAGCTTCTTATGCGTCCAAGCTTAGGGATACTCGAGTACATGTTTATAGACTAAACAAAGACATGTTTATGGTACTCTCAATTGAGATGCTCTCATATAAATGATTATATGCTTTCCTATGTTGATATGCTCATGTTTATGTACCTATATGTTCTCACATGTTAAAATGCCCATGTTTGTATGCTTTCATATGTTTATATGCATGGTAATATGCTCATATTTATATGCTCATTATTATCTTTGCATGCTCTTGATTATATGCTCATGCTTATGTGTTTATATGTTCATGTCTATATGCTTATGTGTTCATCTTTTCATACTTACATGCTCATTTTTTATATGATCTTGTGTAAATGCTCATTTTTTTATTTTCTTGTGTATATGTTTTTAATTCTAAACATGCTGATAAACATATGATCATAAACATGCTCATAACATATGCTCATGTTTGCTTGCTCATTTTTAAATTGCTCATGTGTATATGTCTACATGCTCATTTTTGTATGTAAGATTATTATATGCTCAAGGTTAAACAATCTTGTCACATTTTTGTATGTAAGATTCTTATATGCTCAAGGTAAACAATCTTGCCACATTGCATTGAGCCATGAAGTATGGCCTTCTTGTATTTACATATTGATTTTCCTTCATTTGAAGGCTGAAGCTAGTAGGTGTTGTGAATAATTCTACATTTACTCGACAAAGGTGGAGTGTATAAGAGTGTGCTATGACTTTAGATGTGCATTTTTGGGTGATTAATAGCAAGTTTCATGGTACAAATTATAGAACATATAGATGACTAGAATTGATAACATGACATGAGGAGAAATCTTGTTTTCAGATTGCAAAGTTTTGCAAATCTATTTAGTGGGCTTAATTGCAGTCTTGCATAGCATCATGCAATTATTTTAGGACTTAAATTTAATAATCTTTGGGGTGTTTTTTTAAAGGCTTACCTTCAAGAAGCTTCTTGCATAAAGTCATTGTATCTTGAATTTGATCACACGTTTGGTCACCTTTAATTTTATATCTTGTATTGTTGATCTTTTTTTTGTAGATGTCCCTTGTGTATCAATTGAATTTCACAAAGAGTTCCTCTCTTCTACAAGATGTCCCTTATTGTCTCTTGTGACTACTCCTCTTGGATCATCTTCAAATCTCATGCACCCTTCAGCATTGACCACCTTCTCTCACTCCTTCCCCTTTCAACATACCCACTTTGTTTCATCTACCATCCTCAAAAGCATATGCTTCCTCTGGGTGAGCACTTGCCACCAATCATGATTTATGATGTGTTGTATTCATTCTTAATTCTTTACTCAAGCTTTGTTGGGGATATTGTCCTATTGTAATCACTCGGCTTTTCATAGTCATAAGGACATACAAGATTCGTATGTTTTTGAATTACAAATATTATATGACTATTAGATTTCAACGTAGTGTCGTATTTGGCCTTTTGACACAATGCGTCAATTGCTTGATTTGTCATGGAATATTTAAGTCGTCGTTTGAGTCATCATTTGTATGGTGCTTATCTCTCTGCAGTGGGTCATATCACTCAGCTGTAGGAGCAGTTAGATAAGTAAGTTTGCATTTCGACACTTGGTTGTAACACTCAACTTTCAATGTCGTTTGTAAGGGCTGCTTTCTCTTGTTCTGAAATGAGCTCAACATTTGGTTGTACCATTCAGATGCATGTGTTGTTCATGACTCTTAGATGAGTAATAGGATCCAATGCTTGGTCATTTATTCAGCTTTCAGTGTTGTTTTCTTACACAGATATTTTGCAAAATAACTAGTCTTTGATAGTTGTCGACTTTTAATGTCGAAGAAGCTTACATCATAGAATAATTATTTACGCTTCAACACGTCATCATTTATTTGGCTTTTGGTGTCGTTGTAGCTTGTTGCAAAATATAATAGTCTAAGCTTTAACACTTGGTCATTTATTCACCTTTTGGTGTCAGCGTAGCTAGCATATAAAATGGTTGCATATGCTATCTAGTTTAAAATCTTGTGTAATGGATGTATGTTTTTATTTCTACATTTTAGTCATAAATTATTTTCAATAAAATGTAAAACATGATGCTTTGGATCTAGCATAGTAGGAGAAGCAAGTAGAATTAGTAAAAGAGAGAGGAAGGGGACGAAAAAACTCGAAAAAAAAGAAAAGAGGAGAGAGAGAATCATCTTCATCATAGATGTTATATTCACATTGAGTCACAACCATATATTTACTTAAACTCCATCATATACATGTACTCTATATCATCAATCATTAATCATTAAGAAATAATATTAATTTTGCATATGGCCTTCTTTCATTTAAATCTATCTAGGTTTCTTTCGAGTGTGGTCTAGATTCTATGTAGTGTATCTTGTGAGATCCACACCAACTCGGCATTGCATTGAAATAAGGCTAAAAGTAAGTGCTAGAGACATAGACTTTCCCAAAGGCATACAGATGAGATGACAATGTGCCACAAAGTAGTGAAGATGAATCTCTATCCCTTACACATAACTCAAGGATATTACCCACTGGACTTGAGAGGTAATTTTCCTCGTTTGCCCTAAGCCCTTGCCTATAGCAATGGTTCTTGATCCCTACACCCACAAGGTGATGGAAGTTCATACCTAGTAGCAATTTTTGTTACTCTAAGAAAGTACCATCGAAAGCCCTGCAAAAGAATTAGAGCAATTTAACAAAGTTTCCAAGGAAACAAATGCAAAAACTTGCATGCTTGAGATCCATGAGACTATCAATATTGTTGCCAAGTATTTTAAAGGTCCAATGTGGACTTGGTGACACCCATTCAAAATATTTCAGTGGCCAATATGTGAGAAGAAATAGAAACTTGCATTTTTGAACGAATATGTGGCATGGACAACACAATACGACCTCTTAATGTTGACCCCAATGCTTAAGTATGTATAATGAGATATGGAGTGATATAGTGGAGGATATTAAGGTTGGGAATATGGTTGTGGTGTTGGCATCATATGAAACAAATGACTTGCCATTTTGGATTGCAAAATTCTCAAAGGGAACAACAAGAATGAAAAAATAATTAGCATTGAGGTGCGCTGGTACCTCGCAAAATCTATTGGTGCTTCTACTAGTCAATACAATTCCAAGATGGTGGTCTCTCATGGAAAGTCTCAAAATGAATGTTAGACGAGGAGAATAGAGAACCTTACTTCACCTGAGAAAGCCCCTGAGCACAAGCTAAAGATCAATCAGAAGACATAACAATCTCTGACCATTCTGACAACAGTACGGAGGATTCTGATTATGTTCCTAGTGATGTCAGTTCTTCATCAGATTCTATCCAAAGCTCAGAATTCCAAGAAGCTGAAGCCAACATCCAACTCCTTGAAACACTCAGCCCAGCTGAGGTCTTCATCTAGACTACTTGTGGGACTAACTTGGCCGCAAGAATTTGTTTAGCAACTAGGAGGGTACTGTTCGACCCATTACCTCCTCGACTGCAAAGATGATAGCTTGCTCCACTTCCACAATCGGCTCCATCCCAACAACCACCCAGGATGTAGAATCCAATGATCAAAGCCATGAAATTTGTAGGCAAGAAAGGATATGACCATGACAGTCACGTGGAAGATGGGTAGCTAGTGGCTTAGCACAACTATCGAATGTAGTCAAAAAGGAGCAATTTGCTGCTACATTTAAAGGTAATGTCTTGGTTTATGTAATATGGTCTTGCACATTTTGCTACATATGATGAGTTAAAGCAGGATTTTTGGGAAGATTTCGTAAAGAAAAGACACCAGAAGCCGTTCTGAAAAGGTTGAGAACACTCAAACAAAAGGACCTTTTGGTAGAGGACTATGCCCAAAAATTCATAAGTTTGTCACAATCAAGCCAAAGGACAAAAGAGGAAAAAAGAAGAAGTATCAGGACTCCAATATAGAGTTTGATGAAGAAGAAAACTCCAACTCAAAGGAGGAGGATAGTGAAGAATCATCCTTCAGATTCAGAGTCCGATTCAGATGAGGCTTAGTGGTTACAACTAGATTCAAATGGCACCAGAAGACAAAGACAAGACATCTTTCATCACAGAATGGGGAGTCTTTGCCATTAATGTCATGGATTATGGTCTCAAGAATGGCGCTCCAACATTTCAAAAATGGATCCAAGATGTCTTCCGACTGAATTCATGAGACTATTCTTGGATGAATTTTCAATCTTTGGAAAAAATTCTGAACATCTCCACCATCTTCGACTATGCTTCGAGGAATGTAGGATGTCCTTAATCCTGCCAAGTGTGATTTTGTAGTCAAACAAGGAGTGCTCTTGGGAGATATCATCTCTAAAGAAGGTATTGTGATAGATGCAAGGAAGGTATCCGTAGTTCATAAAGTCTCCCCTCCTAAAAATGTCAAGCAGTTATCGAGGTTCATCGGTCAAATAAAATGGCACAACCGATTCTTGAGATATCTCGCCCACATCTGCAAACCATTGACCGATCCTACTAAATCTAAGGATGCCACACCAACCGATCCTGCATTTTAAAAATGGGGTCTCAACTTTATTGGTCCAATCAAACCTCCAACAAAGTACACACAAAACCAGTATATATTGGCTGCAACTGACTATTGCGCGAAGTGGGTCGAAGCCATTGCTCTCAAAGATAACAAGGCGAGTAGTGTGGCAAAATTTCTATATAAAAACATTATTACAAGATTTGGAGTTCCAATCAAAATTGTTTCAGATCAGGGCACACATTTCATAAACAAGGTAATCCAAAAGCTTAAAAAACTTCACATGATTATTCACGAAAATCTACGACGTACTACCCTCAGGGAAACGGCTAGGCAGAGAGTTCTAACATGATTATGAAGAAGATTTACAGAACAACAATTTCAGATAATCTGACAAACTGGGACCAAATGCCTAATTACATGCTATGGGCCTTCCGCACAGCATTCAAAGTCCCACCACTAGGATGACACCATTCAGACTAGTCTATGCGACTGAGGCTATTGTGCCAATGGAGTTTATCATTGGGAGCCTTAGAATTGCTGTCGAAATCAAATTATCCCTAGAAGATTCACTACATCACCGCATTGAGCAATTGCTCTAGTTGGATGAGGATATGATACAGAGCTCTACTATTTCTAAGGCCATTTAGAAAAGAAGACAAGCTTGGGTCAACCAAAATATTAAAAGGATGACTTGGTATTGATGTACAACTCTAAACTAGGTACTACGGCCAGGGAAGTTCAAACTAAGGTACAAGCGTCCTTTCAGAATCACTGAAGTGATGCCTCAAGGTATGTTCCTTCTATCAAACCTACATAACAACCAATTGGGCAAACTAGTAAACAATTTCCAATTGAAACCATAAGCTGGACCTGATCCAACCACAATGCATGTCAATATAGTGTACAATCCCACAGCTTTGAAATAGTGGAGATCAACATGTTTGAAGTATACTGCCATCCTAGAATCGAGCTCACTCTGCAGAAGCTCGATGGGGCAATCTGACCAACTCACACGGTCCATGCCGATGAAGTTCCTCCCAGGAACACCAACAACAATACCTAATCAATCTCAATAACGACATGACCTATAGTAAAAGTGATGGGTCACTCGATCGAAACATTGGGACCTCTTCCGATCGCCCCTTTCAATAGTTTGATCAACTGATGATGAGTCAACAACCCACTGTGAACACACACCAAGTATTAACATTTTTACATAACCAATTCTATAGTCAATGCAGATGGAGTATTACAACACCAAGAGCTTCAAGCTCGACAAGAATGAACGAGGGTGATCCTACAACATATAGAATAAAAGGTCCGCCACACATTTCTGACTGCAGCATAGTTGTGCAATGGGGTTCCTGCAGAAAGACAGCTGTCCGACATGGCCCCAATTACTCTGCACTTCGACCAGCTACATAACAACGACCAGTGGTCCGACCATCTTTGCCGACCCAAACTCGAGTCCGACCATCTTTGCCAACCCAAACTCGAGTTCCGGACGATCAACGCTGACCCAAACTTGTGTCCAACCATCTTCACACAAACTCTAGTCCGACCAGTTCCAAGCTACCCAAACATGGTCCCACCAGCTTTAAACCACTTGATGGGCTAACCTCATTGTCCAACTTGCTTCCCACCAAAACCGATGCCCCGACCACCTTCTACCATGCCAAAGCTCATCATTACCACTACAACTGCTCTATCCGACTGTACTCCATAGCTTGCGAAATCTCATCATTGCTCTATCGTCATTCGCATACACATGTGATGCCTCCTGCTGGCCAAAGAAAGAATGTGCAACATTACACCGATCGTACCGCCAAAGAATAGCCAGTTCCCTTGCACCAAATTCAGCATCATGCAGCAAAGCCAACGCACAACAGGGTCATATTGTCTACTTTCACACATTACCAATACCTTCGGCCACTGTCCGAGCTCTCTTAGGCCTACTCCCACAACTCCTCCCCTCACCATCGGCAATGCATACAGCACCATGGGATGCAAACTCACAGCCAAGAAGAGTTCCAAAACCTTCCAACCCGAGCCAGTGCAAGAAAGAAGGCAGAGGTCACAACCATCTCGGCGGTTGTTGACGATTTGATGGAAAGAGAAACAGAGGACGATACACCACCAGTGATGACCAAGAAGCAATTGGTGCAAAGCCTAGGGCAAATTTTCGTGCCAATGTTGTTGAAAACATTATGCATCAGCCTCGATCTCAAAAGAAATACTTCTTACTATACAAGGTGGAAGACCTTGTTTGTCAACAATAGCTGGAATGGTATCTCGAGTGAATGCAGCTACTCGTGAAGACAAATACGATGTCTTAGGAGAGCTATGCCATTATCCGAGCTACAGAGAAGGGCGCATAGATTTCATGGGCCAATGTCCTCTACAAATCGTTGATGGTTGAGGTGACTAGGAAGGAGTTATCTACCTCCAACCAACACTCGAAGATTGGGCCGTTTATTTAAGCTCTATTTGAATTCCGTCGGTAGTCCTCGGTGCGAATCAAGGAAATTCCCAACGCAGAGGTGCGCTCCAAGAACAAATAGGATACAGACAAAGAGGCCAGGAAATGGCAGACAGTGAAAGACCTCACGGTTGCTACGTACAACACCAAATAAGTGCATCAAATGGTCTTCAACAGACCTTTGGCAAAGTCCTTGTGGGAACTACCGCTTGGAGGAAGAGACCTCTTGACAGAAACGCAAAGCACCAAGAAAGACAAACGGATTGGAGTTAATCCGAAGAAATCTCTAGCAACCAAGCTTCATGCCAGATTTTCCAATGTCCAGACGCTTGGTGAAACCCCAATAGCCCCAGCCCAACCTTCAACCTCAACACCAACAATCAATACTGGCTTACTCGACACAGTGTTTAGAATAGAGCTTGAATATGCAATGGGAATTGTCCACAAATTCCATGAGCAACAGAACAACATCTAGGAAAAATTCCTCATGCAGATGCAGACCGACAGAGAAGAGAAACAACAATTATTATCTCGCATTGAAGAATTATAAAAGCAGGGTGATCAGCTGGCCAAGCTACAAGAGCAGATAACGACACATACAAAAGCCCATGAAGAGGCAATGGCAGCCAAGCAGGCCCAAGTGCAACAACTCAAAAGTCAAGTGATAGTGCAACAATAGTGCCTCCCAACAGTCACAAGCTAGCTTGTCGAAATGAAATCTGAGTTTTGCAATTTCAAAGGCTCACAAGTGATTACATGCGGAGAACACACTATTGAAGGGATAGAGTCAAGGCCTCAGAAGTTATCGAACAACAGCTTAAAGCAATGACTGAGGAAGTTGCGGAGATTGATGGTGTCTTTGTCACCAACACAGCTGAATGATATGAGGATCCAACTGTTGGATTATTGCTAAGAGGCCCTATGAGGAGTTATCCTCAGTTGCCTACACACATGACATCATGGCATCACAGATAATTGAACTGAAAGCAACAATCCAACATCTTATTGATCGCCTTACAGACTTAGAGACACCACAACAGACTGATCCTACTGATTCAGAGAAGCTAGAAGTGTTAGCTGCTTATGCCGAAGCCCAAGAAGACTACACAAAGGAGAATATGCACATCAACATGTTCATGCAAAACAACCACACACTGCAGATACAATGCACAGCCGAGACACCATGGCAGATCTGAGAGATGCTTCACCACCAACTCAAGGGGAAGAGATTTGGAATGACACAGAGGGTCCTGCAAATAACAAACTTGAGGAGCAGGAAACCTCGGATGGGGGAGTGGAAGACAACAATTCAGTGGACCAAAGCATGGAGACATAACAGCAGGGCGGACCCTCTGTTACAGCAGTCCCACATCTAGAGATGCCCACAATAGAACCAACAGACCTGCTAAACATGAAAGAAGCCATTAAAATCATGTGCACTCAGACAGTTGACTTGAAATATGTCAAGAAATATTTCATGTAAAGAACATATCCTTAGGGGTTCGAGTCATCACCTTTTTGTTCCAAGAAAAGTGGTCCATCGGGAGTTGTAGGTGTTAGCGGATAACCGAGCACCAAGTGGAACGCACTTTTGTAATCAACATAAGTAATAGCAATAGTGGGGAAACAGCCATATGGGCAGTTATAACTATTTGGACTGTTACAAAACATAGTCATGGTAATATGATAAGGATTAGACTGAAGTGTAACAGCATTTTCTCTTCACTAGTTGAATATTATGAGGAGAAGAGCAAGTTGTACTCTTGGTTATCGGAAGAAGAAAGCTTTTTGCACCTTCTTTGTTGTATCCACTTTTACCTTGAATGATACATTTCTGAGTTAATACATAGTCCAACTATCTTTTGTTTTTTGCATTGTCGTGTTGCCTTGCATAGTCGATATATCTTTTTATTATGGGTAAGTTTAGCCCATAACATTGTGATAGGAGACTATTGGGCCAGATTCATATTGATTTGACAGAGTTTGGAAAAGAAAATTGTACTGGCTTGTTCAAACTATAGTTTCTTAGTATTTTCTCAAACATTGGCAATGAGGTTTTAAGGGATTTTTTGAGTTGGTGAATGCAAAATACTATATGTCTCTCAATTTCAATGGTTCTTGAAAGTCTTAATACACTTGAAAATCTTTTAAATAGATTGTTTTGACGACATAAGTGTTGCTTTGCTTGCTAAGTATGTCTTCCTTTTGCTTTTCATTTTCTCTTTTATTTTCTTTGTAGATTTTTGATCTTTAGAACAACAAAAATTCTAAATTTATATGATTAGACTTATTCTAGTCTTACAAAGGTATATATATATATATAGATTGTTTTGTAAACATTTTTTTATTTTTAGAAGATGCCTTTTAGTTGCCGTTTTGATGTAATGTTGCTGTGTCAAATGCAACCTTGTTAATGGAATGTAGTCATGTAGCTTTGTAGGCTCATGATCATCACTATCATGGAATTCAATGATTAGTTTTATGCCTAGTCTGTGGGTGAACTTATCCTCTATTGTTAACACAATCTTCTCTTTCTTTACACTACCACATCATAAGCATTACTAGGCATATTGGTTGCCAATAGAATCTTCATCAAGAAGTATTCTCCCCTCTAATTTTTTTTGACTTATGGGTCGATATGAGGCTTTGTCGTGGATGGAACTTCATTCGCAAACATTGATTTTGTTGACATAATTAAAATCAATAAGAGTTACATTGCATTGGGCATGCCATTGGGCTTTAGTCAACCTCCAATTCTCTTCCCTGATACATGGCATTACACAAGATGCAGACCACAGTGCTTCCTTGTTTGAAGCATATTCAACATGCAATGGATGCTTCATTCCACATTCCAAAACATGTAGGGACGATAAATGTTCATTTGTGCTAAGCATATCATCGCTCTTCATCTCGTTTGCATCATGTTGCATGCATATTTTATGTACAGTTTTCATGTCTTGGCCTAAAGAGGGACCAAATGTTTTCTTGTTTGACCATGCCCTCTCTTTGATTATGATGGGGTTTCCTAAGCCTTGGACAATCTTGCTTGCCTTTTTATTGATGTCATCATCTAGGAGAACAAAAACATAGACAATATCGGGAGGCCTCGAAACGATCATGCTTGAATTTGTATGTAGCCAAAATACAAGGAAAAGTAGTTGCAGATGTTGATGTGACTAACGACATACATGGTCGAGTTTAGAATTGCAATATGGAGCAAGTGAAGAGCCATGCCACACAAGTTGGTGAAGGCAAAAGGACTTTCGAAGGCTGGCGCTAGGATCGGCTAGCTCGAGTAGATAAAACTTGGAAGAGCATAAAAGAATTTTTAAAAGGGCATAAATAGAAATTTGAAACACAAAAACTAATCTTTCTAAAATCACACGTGGAAATTCACAAAAGGTGTTTCAATCCTCCACCTACAAGGAGGTAGTGCTAATAAATAAATATTTGCACACACACACACACACACACGACCAACTAGAAGGGGCACATCAACCCCTTCAGAATGCTCTTCTTGCCTTGGGTTCCTTGAATAGCTTATAATAACCTAGGTTTTTTGCCCTTATCTAAATAATATCGATGGGGACCGTGTAGTGAAAGTGTAGTCCCAGAATAAGATTGTCTGTTATGATGAAAGACTGGTTCTGCTTCTCTGCTATAGCCAGGTTCTTCCTGTTTGCCATTGCCCCAAGTCATTTAATTGGATATTACTAGTGCTTGTTGTTGTGCTCAATAGTAATTCTATGCAGCTCGTGGCCTACACTTACAAAGCATAGCTATCGTTGCTAGGCACACAGGTTAATAATGGACCCAATGATAGTTAGGCTGGGATAACTAAAGTTGATCGAGACAAGCTTCTATAACGTAGACCACACACACACACACACACTCTCTCTCTCTCTCTCTCTCTCTCTCTCTCGTTGAGGCTTTGGTTCATGTTGCGGTGTGTGTGTGTTCGATTCCTAGGAATCGCTTCAAATGAGTCAATTTGGCTCCTTACTACGAAGTTAAAAACCTCTCTCTGTTTGTCTCTCTCTCTCTTTGGTGACTGGCCTGCACCGCACAAGGGGACCCTGCTCCGCATAAAGGTTAACAATGGACCCACTCATAGTGAGCTCGAGATAACTAAGGTTGACCGAGACAAGCATGTATAGCGAGCACATGCCACTCTCTCTCACGCTCACAGTCTCTATGTTTTCTCTCTCTCACACAGGCCAACTGCCTAAGCAAGCACAAGGTAACACAACATTGGACCTGACGATAGTTAGGTTGAGATAACTAAGGTTGACCTAAGGTTGACCGGGAGAAGTCTATATAAAGGAGACCATTCTCGCGCTGTGTGTGTTTTTTTTTTTCTTTTTGCAATGGCGCCCCGAGTAGCTCCTGCCAAGGAAAATCGAAAACCGCAGAGCCCTCGCCATGGCTCTGCTGCCCTTGCCTCATCCCCTTCGCCCTCCTTGGACGACTTGTTCATCGCCCTCGACCGCCATATCAGAACCAACGATTGCAAGCAAATCGTCAAAATCGCAGATCAGAGTATCCTTCTTAGCTTTTGGCTGTATTTCTTCAGTTTCCATTTTGCATTCGATCAGACCTCACAGATTCTTGGTTTTTTCCTCAACTGCTCGAAGTCCTCGCTCTGGCACCCTCAGATGCCGACGCACTCCTTTGCAAAGTGGTGGCTCTCATCCAAGACGACAAGATCGATAACGCACTCTCAGTTATCGAATCCGCGACGAACTCGAAGGACTCGTTGAATTATCACAAGGTAATTCCTTACGCTCGAGCCGTGTAACTTGTAAAAGTGTCCGTTTTGGACTGCGACGAGCCATGATGTAGTATAGCGTCTTCCTTCTTCTCGAGGAATTCCCCTTGCGGAGGTGTACCTGAATTTTGATCAAAACGGTCAATGCTGATAGGCGATAGCTTATACGGGCCTTTCTGGATGTGGTTGCAATTGCTTCTACGTTTGTTTTGTAAGTATTGCAATAGAACAGTTTTGATTGCTTCTATGTTTGTTTTACAACTGCTGCAATAGAAAAGTGTACGCCAATTGCTGACCAAGGTTGTTATTGAAAACATATTTTCAGTTAAACTCTGTATCAGATGGTCCACTTTCCGAAGGGTGGTGATATGCAGTCATCGTTAGACGTTGGAAAGACTAAGGACACACAAAACAAAAGTATAGGCCATCTTGCTCTGTTATCCATAAATCTGCCGGCCAATTCTGAGCGGATATTTATTTGAATTCTTTGCAGCAGTTGGTGTTGCTTCTCCCAACCAGTCCATAAGTCAATGTCTCAGAGCTTGCATTCACATGCCCTCATGACATGAAGTGGCCAAAATTTATAATTTGTACGACAGAGCGAGTTATAAATAAAGCTGCCCCTAGGTGGGCTAAAAGCAAGAAAGCTTAGCTTTTGTAAAAAGTAGCTTTAGAAAAGCAGGTCTAGCTTTTAGCTAGGCCAAGTCTATAAAAGAAAGGGCCTCAGGGCTCCTAGATTCATTCAAGATTGTACTCAGTTTCACGCTCTTCTCAGAGCCACTTGTACAGTTTATTTCTATTGCAATAAAGACCTTTGGGGGGTCCAGCCCTTATTTATGGGCCCTGGTGCTGTTTACAGCCTTCTTCTCTCTCTTCCAACGCCCTTTTTCTTGCTGTGAATCACTTCTTCTAATCTTGCACGCTTCCCGAGGTGTTGTATGGCTGATTCCAGCGCAATATGTACTAGTTCTTGAAATGTGGCACCTATTTTTGAGGGTGAGATCTTGCTGCGAACTGTTTTCCAGCCACCAGGGGCCACTATATCTAATGTGATTTGGATTTCCTGCCCTCCACTGAGCCCTGGATTTGCTGTGAATTGCTTTGGGGGGTGTTTTCTCTACTGCGATCTGCCCCAAAGCCCTGAAGTTGCTACGATTCGATTCCAAAAGGGTGTTTAGGATTTGTCGGATCTGTTTTCAGTGGATTTAGAGTGCGGGTTTGCTACCTTCCTTGGTGGCAACAATCCAAAGAATCCCCGCAACGATCCGAAGAGACTTCTATCTGGCACAGGATAGCTGCATGCTTGAAGCAGCCTCATCGCGATCCAGTTGGGGTTATAATCCTCTATATTATTTATGTTATTTGGCCCATACCCCGGACTAGTGGTTGAGCCATACAACCAAAAGCCACACCCACCCATACGTCATTGCGCATCGGGCGGGCTCCCATCTCCATTCGTAAGTGTTTACCTCCTTAGAAGGAGCAGGGGTTTCGCTATGGATTGCTTTAGGCCCCGCCAAGCTTGATTTAGTGGGTCTGATTTTCCATCTCCCACATCATGGTTTCAGAAGAAGGCAGCTCAGCTACAAGACGACCATGTAAGAGATGCCCTATTGCACCTGATGAAGAATTCATAAAGGGAAGAATCGAGGAGTTCTAGTGCTTGAGAAAGATACCTCAATTTCAGCACTTGTTCGAGGAGATGATGCCCAGCACTTTCCACCTTCCCACAGATAAGGAATTGATCATATATCTCCCTCAGATTCTAAAGAATCTTCTAGGCAGCATCGCACCTCAAGAAAGTGTCTTGAAGTTCTCCTTCAGCTCAAAGGTATTCAGATTCGAAGAAAAGAGAAAGGAGTCGAAAGCCTATGGTATGTGTGTGGACTATAGAGGCCTTAATAAAATGAAGGTCAAGAATAGGTTTCCAATCACTTGCATAGATGATATCTTAGATAGATTAAAAGGGACCACGATCTTAGTCGCAGTGATTTGAAAAGCGGGTGCCATTAGATAAGGATTCATCCTCATGATATTCATAAGACAGCTTTTTAGACCACTTTCGGATTGTAAGAGTTCTTGGTGATGCCCTTCGGGTTAACCAATGCACCAATTTCTTTCAATCTTGTGATGGACAGGATTTTCAGACCATACATTTCACAGGTACTTTCTTTGATGACATCTTGGTCTTTTCAAAGACTGAAGAAGAACATAAGAGCACTTGGCCACTGTGTTCCAAGAACTTCGAAATCACAAGCTTTTTATAAATGGCAAGAAGAGCGAGTTCTTCCTTGATGAGATTCACTACCGCATACACATTATCTCTAAAGAAGGGATTCGGATGGATCCTGCAAAGATAAAAGCTATACAAGAATAGCGAGAGCTTACCTCGGTACATGAAGTATGTAGCTTCCTCGGTCTTTGCTCCTATTACAAACGCTTCATCGGACACTTTGCTGACATAGCAGCCCCCTTACATCTCATTGATGATGATGAAAGCCTTTCATGGTGT
This sequence comes from Dipteris shenzhenensis, assembly GCF_047967505.1. Classification (NCBI taxonomy): domain Eukaryota; kingdom Viridiplantae; phylum Streptophyta; class Polypodiopsida; order Gleicheniales; family Dipteridaceae; genus Dipteris; species Dipteris shenzhenensis. Next base: position 50,113,195 of record NC_141616.1, on the reverse strand, counting down.
CTACATTTGAGTGTCATTCCTCTCTCTCTCTCTCTCCAAACAGTAAATCATTACAATGCAGCACTGAGACAGACAAGGAGAGACAGGAAACTATACCAGCATGCCTGAAAATCATCCGAGGCAGTAAATGTGTGAGGTATCTCACAAACAGGCAGCAAACATGTGAGGTATCTCTTCCTTTCTGCAATATTTCTGCAAACAAACAGGCAGCAAACTCCGACTCAGAAGGTTTCTTGGAGACATATAATGATAGAGATATGATCTTTTACACCGAGACACACAAGAGCCCAGAGAGGGCTGCTCACAGTAACATGATACACATGGGAGTCAGCTCATAGGAGGGAGTTGAGGAGAGATAGCGGAGTACGAGGTTCTTTTCAAATTACACCTGAGACCACTCATATTTGTGGTTCGAAGAGAGAAAGCATGCACGACACATGTGGATACGAGTTCAGCTCTCAGACACTCGACCTCTCTTCATCGTGGTGTGCTACTTTCCTCCAGACATGTCATCCTATGCATGAGAGGTCACTATAGATGGACACAACTCATATGAGACGATCCATGATGACATCACGGAGTTCTCCAGACAAGGAGACACCCTCCTATTGGGGGATTTCAATGCACGGACATGAAATAGAAAGGTGGGCCTGCTTGACTTCATAGATGACAGAGATTCACACATGAGGCACTCTGCATATGCTCCACAAGTGACATGATATAGACGACATTTGCTTGAGCCGCGGGCAATCCACAACTTGATCATCTATAACAGTCTTCATAGATGGCCATCTTCTGGAAGACTCACTCGCTTCCCACATGGCGATGGGTCTAGTACAGTGGACTATCTACTAAGCCCACTGGACCTTGTCTCACAGATACACGACTTCGCCATACCCCCCCCCCCCCTCGGAGCTGACCACTTATACTTGGCCTTCTATATCTCTGCCACCATGCCAGCCACAGGGAGAGCCCTCCCCCGTGCCCGCACGCATGTAGATCCACTTTAGTCGTGCCCTTGACCCAGTGTACGTTAGTCACCTAGCCAGGGAGCTCCCGTCCTACTTGGAGATGATATAGACCTTGCTAGCGCCTCCGACACCCTTGTCTTAATGGTACATGATGTTGCTACCAGATCCTTTCCCACGATGCGGTCCATGCAGATCCGAGATGAGAAGATGCCTCAAAACCCTTTGTTCGACGACGAATGTAGAGAGGCGAGAGCCCATCTCACACAGGAGCGGCGGGCTTTGGGTCATCTGATGCCACCTAAGGCATAGAGTAAGGGGTGGGCCTTCCTCACACATATAGATGAGATTGTTAAATCTTTCTGAGTAGACTTGACTACTGGATGGGGTTTTCTATCGGAGGGGAAGCCACCTATTCCCATCACTGACTCAGATGTATGGCACATGTATGATGCCTAGATGTAGACACTCCCAGATATATCCTCTAGGCTCAGGCCTACCACTTGTCACTTGTTCACCACACAGAATGTACGGGCTGCACTTCGTCAATTAAACAATCAGAGAGCGCAGGACCACGAGGGCCTCCGGATTGAGCACTTTGCACATGGACATGAGGTCCTAGCTCCGGTCCTAGCACAGATGTTCAACATGGCTATGTCACGGCTTCCCACCTGCTTGGAGCACCACCAACTCTGTAAAAAGGGAAAGGCAAGCATCCAAGCAGGAGGGTGAGGTTTCTACCTCCTCATCCTAGGACTCTACAGTGAACATTGACTCGGCGGCAGCGGGCACTGGGACATGCAAGATTTCAGAGACGGCATTCTACCCTAGATCACATCTTCACTCTGAGGCTATGATTGAGGAGGCGAGAGCTAGACACCAGAAGGACTACACATGCTTTATAGACTTTCGGAAGGCTTTTGACACTGTCCCACAATCCCGTATGATCAGGAGACTACAGGAGCTGCAGATTCCAGAGACATTGATATGGGGGGTGATGAGCCTATATGAGTCAGTCAGAGGCAGAGTTCGTGCCTCAAGTGATCTATCGGATTGGGTCGAGAGGACAATCGGAGGGAAGCCTTTCATTGACCCTTTTTGGGCTTTACATTGATGAGATCACTTCCTTCATAGACCACCTAGGAGGCGAAGGATTATTACTGGCTGATCTCATGATATATACACTGATGATAGTCCTTATCTCATCCTTAGCGGAGGGGCTGCATAGACATTTGGAGGCCCCAGAGGTGTTCTATAGAGAGAAAGACCTGACAGTCGACCTTGGGAAGACCAAGGTTATGGTCTTGTTACCTCACATGTAGTGCTTCGTCGACTCAGCTTCACTTATTGAGATGAGCCAATGGAGATAGTGCAGTCCTACATATATTTGGGATTAGTCTTCATAGGATCCCTTTTCTCTATGACACATGTAGCCCATGCACGACTCACATGGGGACGGGGTGCTCTAGCACAATTGGAGAGAGAGTGCTTCCAGGCACACTTTCGGGATCCATTGACGAGGTGCTGGCCCTTCGATACGGTAGTCTGACCGACTGCCATGTATGCAACATCCTTCTAGGGTTGTGATCTACCGATAGCAAAGTGGAGGAGATTTGAGCGGCTATAGGTGACTGTGGGATCTAGGATGATTCGGATCAAGCCTTCAGTCTCACATGAGATAGTACAGTCAGAGTTTGCCATGACACCACTATAGACTGATGCCGTCTTTCAGACAGGGACATTCATTTATAGAGTCAGGGACTTACCCCACTGGAGACTACTAAGGATGGCCCAGGAGTCATCCACAAGACTAGTTGAGAGCGGGGGCGGACACATGGTATGCACGTATATCCACATGGTTTGCCAAACACATGATTCAGATGGATAGGCTTCCTCCCTTTCAGTACAGTATGGGTACCATTTTTCTTCATGGGGAAGGTTGGATCTCCTCGAGCTGCACACGTCTTGGACTTGGGGGGGAGATCAGGAGCTCCCCACCAAGACCCAGTTCTACCGCGGCCACTTCCTGAGTGTCTCAAAGGAAGGATTCATCATCCGACCCCAGTATCTCGAGGATAGAGGGGTCTCGTATGCACTGAGGATCGCTATTAGACAGATGCGGGTTTCATCCCATCAGCTGAGGATTGAGACGGGGAGAATTATGCTTGGGATTTACATACTTGAGTATGTTATTTGGTTGTAGACCTTGTGACACGGAGGACGGGTTGAAATAGACCGTGAGAGCATGGTGCCTGAAGGACTTCAGGCTATTCATTGAGGGGGACAGTTGGAGGACACTGGTACATGGAGTGCTCAAATTCAACGATGGGTACGTGATTGAAGGAGGTGGTGCCATCGGGTGCTACCAAAGATGGACGTGTGTACCGGGATGGTGTGTTTATGCGGAACCGAATCTGGTGGAGCAAGATCCATTGGATGAAAAGCCAAAAAGCGACGATGACACCCCACTCCAAAGTGTTTCATAGGGCTACGACATGGGAGCATCTTCATTGACGGTTTGGGATCGGGCCAAGATGTGTCCGTGAGAAGGGGTGTTGGAATAGGGGTGGTCACTCCCCATTTGTGAGCCCCCAAATGAGGAGTGCATTGAGGGGCTGAACCATAGGGCAAAACATGAAAGGTGGGGCTGCCACATTGGCAACAAAGAGCCTGCCATGTGGGCAGCACAAAGGAGCAATTGGAGACCACCATGGTGGGCAGAACTGGTACGGATGTGCCATGTGGCTGCGTGCGACTGGAGGCGGCAAGATTGCACAGGGTATCCAGTAAAGAAAAGGGCAATTACATCAGCGATGACATCAGCACTGGTACGGATGGATGGTACAGTACGGACACCTGCAGCAGCGTGTACGAAGGCATGTGCTGAGGGTTCGTGGGCTGGAAATAGCCTGACAAAGGCGGAACAGCAGGGACAGCAGAGGTGGCTGTTTGGGGCAGTTTTGGGCCAGCAAATAGTCCAGAAATAGGTCGGGTATGGGCAGGCCTGCCTAGGGCCAGTGGCAGTGCCTGCCACATGGCAAGGCAGGGCCAGCCAACGTTTACAGACCAAGAAGTCTGGTGGGGGGGACTGTTTGGGTCGGCCCAAATCCCCCTACCCAGTCGGCTATATTAAGGGGCTTTCAGCCCCAGAAAAGGGGGGCACTTGGGCCTCATTCCACATCATCTGGAGCAGCCAACAGGAGCAGCATAACAGCCTTCTTTGGGCCTACATTCAGGGGGAGAAAGAAGTGCTGGAGGGCTGCAGACAAAGCTTGGAAAGACTACCCACCTAGGTTGACATCCCGGGCAGTAAGGTGGAGAGATCACGGCACGGAGACCTACTCTAAATAAGCTCAGTGAGGAGCATGCAGGCTCAGGGATCTAGAGTGCCAAGGAGATAGTAGGAGAACTTTTGGTAAGATGAGAGGACCACGGCTTGGTGGGACTCTGGATCTCTCTTTTGTATTGTGTCCTATTGTTGGATGCAAATATACCTTTTATGGATTCTGTATCTCTGGTGAAGCATTGTCTATTTACTGGATTCCTTAGTTAAACACTTCCGTGTGTAATTCTTGGGATGCTCTATCAGTCTTCTTGCAATCATCTGCTAGAATCTCGTAGACAATTTTTTTTCTGCAAACACTAACTCATTTGCGCTCTCTCCCTCTCTCTACAATTGCACTAGGGCCCAGGACAAGAGTCGGGCTGGACCTCCCCCGAAGGTTTTTATTCATGAAGAGAGAAGTCTGTTACAAGAGTTAAGCATAGAGTTGTCTGATACAAAATGCAACGTGAATCAATATTACAAGAGCTTCAAGCTCATTTCAAATTGGCAACATGCCACTTGTCTAAAATCTAGACTAAGTCCTATTACATGCTACTAAGGGCAACTTTGGAGTCTTCGAAGCACTTGGTCACGCAAACCGCCTCCTAGATGCTTGTTAGGCTCCGTAGCGCTTAGGAAAATAACCCTTCCTAGTACCTGCAACAATTAATTAAAGCGCACCACCATGGCACCCATTAATTAATTGTTAGCGCTTTGCATGCAAATAACACACTGTGGACTAATTCTAGTCACGGTGGGCGTCCCCACTGAACACATGTGCACATATAACAAAAAAAATATATATAAATATATTTTTTCTTTGGTTGATCGGAGTCAACACTCTTGATTATCATTAAGGGGCTTTGACCAAGGGTTGAGGCGCCTTAATTATAATCAAGTCTCTCCAACCGAAGTTAAAAAGTATCTCAGACTTTGGTGATTTGTCTTAACTGTAAAATCTGCATCCAAAAGATAACGCTTCCATGTATGGATGGCATGAATTACAGCCAATAACTCTTTCTCATAGATTCCGAGATATCTCTCTGCATCCCGGAGTCTCCTGCTCTCATAGGCCACTACATGACCATTCTGATGCAATGCAGCCCCAACACATTCCCCACAAGCATCACAATCCACATCAAATGGCTGATACAAATATGGAACTATTAAGATTGGCTCTGTCGTCAGCCTCTCTTTGAATGTGATGAATGCTTTCTTTTGAGTAATTCTCCATCTGAAAGCTGCATTTTCTTAGTAAGATCGTGGAGTGGAGCGGCTATATCCGCAAAATGCTTGATAAATCTTCTGTAGTAGGAACACATGCCTAGGAAACTTCGAACTTCATGCACAGTTTTCAGCTGTGGCCATTCCTGAATGGCACGGATCTTTGCCAGATCCATCCGTATCCCTATAGAGAAACGATAGGGTTTGCAGTGGAGCGATAAAAAAATAGACAATACTCAGACACAACTGAAGAACGGAACTCAGAAAACATAGTGCCTGTCGGTAATATGAAAAACTGAATACAGGAACCTCAAGCCGTCGTGTCTCAAAGACCGTGGCTGAGGTGAATCAGAAAGATGATTCCATATAGAGAAACAGTAGAAAATGATAGCAGCAGAGGGAGCGAAACGCAGTCCTCCGTGTAGCTTGATGATGACGAAGATGATGAAGGGTTGGAGCTGCCCTAGGAAATGGCTGAAAACCAGCATGCTCTAAGGAAGGAACCTTCAGGCTATCTGGAATAGCAACATGATGAAGAAAAGGAGCAGATCTGGGGTAGAAGGAGCAGATCTGGAGCAAAGGAGCAGAAGGGGCAGATCTGGAGCAGGAGGGGACAGATCTGGAGCAGAGGAGCAGAAGGGACAGATCTGGAGCAAGGGGGGGGCAGATCTGGAGCAGAAGGGACTGCAGCAAAGGATGGAGGAGGTGTAGAGAAGCTGCAGGTCCTGTCCTGAGGTAGGAGAAGATGGCAGAAAGCAGAACTGGAGCAGGCGGGGCTGCAGCAAAGGATGGAGGAGATGAGGAGCAGCTGCAGGTCCTGTCCTGTCCTGAGAGTGTGGGGGCTAGTGCCTTTATAGTGTCCTGAGAGTGTGGGGGCTAGTGCCTTTATAGGCCTGACCTAGCTGGTCGGCCAGCTGGTTGGCCAGTTCTGGTTGGCCAGTTCTGGTCGGCCAGACCCCTACTGGCTGCTGGGCGGCCAGTTTTGGTTGGCCAGACCCCTGCTGGCTGACCTTTTGGCTGGCCTGCAGACTGGTATGTTTGCCCCATAAATTGGGGATTGCTAGTTGCTTAACAATCCCATCTTTGGATATTATATGCCCCAAGTAATGGATTTCTTCCAGGAAGAATTCACTTTTCTTGCTGTTTGCATAGAGCTGATGATTCTCAGCTCTTGAAACACTATAGCAAGATGTTCCTTGTGCTCTTTTTCAGACTTAGAAAAGACAATTATGTCATTGAAGAAGGTACCAGTGAACTGTCTGTAGGGTCGGAAGATACGATCCATGATCCTATTGAAAGTAGCTGGGGCATTTGTCAATCCAAAAGGCATCACCAGATACTCATACAACCCAAAAGTAGTGTGGAACGTTGTCTTGTGCACATCCTGTGGCTGTATCCTCACTTGGTGATAGCCACTCTTTATGTCTATCTTGCTGAAAACTGAAGCTCCATTTAACTGATCCGGCACATCACCAATGCGTGGAATAGGGAATCTATTCTTGATGGTCATTTTGTTTAGTGTGCGGTAATCGACGCACATACGGAATGAGCCATCTTTCTTTTGTACTAGCAGTACAGGGGAACAAAAAGGAGAAGAACTTGGCTGAATCAGCCCCTTGGACAACAAGTCCTGCACCTGAGTCATAATCTTCTCGCTGAGTTGCACTAACTCTGTATGGGGGCCTATTGGGTGGCTCATTGCCAGGAATGAGTTCTATGCCATGATCCTCAGGTCTCTCAGGGGGTAGCTCCCCTGGCAAAGCGTCAGAAAAGCAATCTTTAAAATTTTCAAGAAACTGAAATTTATTCTGATCTGCCTCACTTATTTCAGCATGCATTTCCACATCTCTCTCTTTTACAAAAATCACGTAATCTGAAACTGCAGACTTTATTTCTTTTCCAACAGAACTATTTGATACAATGGGAATAGTTTCCCCTCTATTCCCCTATGTACAAACTCTAGCACTCTTTCAGGAAGAGTCAACCTCATTGCCTTGCGATGAAACCAAGGCATATCCAAGACTACATCATGATGTTTCAATGGAGAAATGAAGAAGTATTTCTGATCCACATAACTTTGTACATGAAGACGGAGCTTCCCTATCAAGGGAGTGATTGGCACAGGGTTCTTACAGAACATCTGATCGGCATCCAAAGCCCTGCCCAACTCCTTCGTCTTTATTCCCAACCTCAGGGCTAGATACCTCTGATATAAAGTTATCAGTAGCCCATGGATCAAATAAAATCAGTGCTTGCTGGTCTCTGACTTTGCCCCATGATAGCAACAATTCTCGTTCTTCTAGGTTTGAGACATGACCCAGTATGTCAGGAATTCCTCCTGCCATTGGCTTTTGCGGTCCCCGTGGCTTCTCTACCTCTTTTCCCTTAGAAGTTGAAGGCTTTTTAGGGCACTGTGCAGCCACATGCCCCTCTTTGCCGCACCTGAAGCATTTACCCTCTTTCCTGAAAGTTTCAATTTGTTCAGGGGTAAACTGTGGTCTTCCCTTATAGGGCTTTTGCACTTGGTTTCCCCTCGGCTTCTGAGGCTGAAATCCCCTCTTCTGAGCCTTGGGAAACTCTCTTGTTTCAAACTTGGGGGTCGTTGGCTTTTTATCTCCTGGTAACCCTGCCTGTAGTGAAGGCACACCAGTAGGATCCTGCATGTACATAAGACTAGCCACATTGGCTGAATGCATGAGATCTGATATTTCTTTAATATCTTTGGTGTTCACTAGGGCCTGTATCTTTGGAGTGAGTCCTGCCCTGTACTTCCTGAGTTGAGTCTTGTCAGAAATATTCTTGAAAGGCGAAACCTGCAAGTATGCGTCCCAAAATTTCTGATTGTAAGACTCAACTGTATCTTGTGCTTCCATATGAATGCTCTCCCAACCCAGAAGGACATGATCCCGAAATTGTTTGGGAATAATCTGTTTATAGAAAGCTTTCTTGAAGTCCTTCCATTTTCTGGGGGCTACATAGTTGGCTGTTTTAGCTATCCACCATGCACTGGCTGTACTAGTCAAGTGTAAACCAACCATATGAAGCTTTGAGGACTCACTGAACTTTTCCAAGCTAAAGGTAGCATCAAACTGCCTTATGAACTGCATAGCCTTTTCAGCTTGGCCATACTAGCTATTGTAAGTGGCAAATCTTACTGACTTCCCACCGTCCTTGAATTCTTTAGTCTATGCCTTCCTGTTGGACTTCTTCTTCTTCTTCTTCTTTTTCTTCTTTGACTTTGAAGATCTCGAAGAAGGAGGTGATGTCGAGGATGAAGAGGTCATAGTTACTAGCCGAAACGGAAACGGAAGAAACGGAGTTTCCGGGCCCCGCCGAAACGGAAACGGAAGAAACGGCAATATGATACAATTTATGTATAAAAATTTATTTTTTATACATAATATAATTATCAATAGAGTGCAAATCATACATAATACAAATTACAATTATCTATACTTGAAGGCTGAAGCTTCAGGCTTCAGCCTTCAAGCATCAATGCATCATTCATGATTCATGCCTCTATGATTCTAAATTCTTGAATGATGCTTCAATAATCTGAAATCAACATGTATCATGAGTCATGACTAACAAGTTTGGCATTACAAGAATCTGAAATTTAGAAGTTTGAAGTACTTAAAAGTTTAAACTTAGCACACAACTTGAAACTTGAAACTTGAAAGTATTCAATGTCCAGACTCCATAGATGATCATGATTCATGGTCCACAAATTTCATTATCATGATTCATGACTCATGACTCATGAGTCATGCAAGACTCAAAATAAAAGCACTCATGGATGATATAAAAAAAAGCAGCAGGACTACTGATCATCTGCATCATCCATGGACTCCTCGTCATCGTCATCCTCTGCGTCCTCAGATAAGTTCGAGGCATCTGTGTCACTGTCTGAAGAAGAATCATCAACATCAGGATCAGGACCATCGGGTGCAACTGAAGTACTAGCACCATCTCCAGATGGTTGAGTGTATGATCGTGTATGGTGTGCTGGTGCTGACAGCTCCTCATACAACATGGTGTATATGTCCAGCTCCTCCCGTGGGATATCTGGTATGACCTCCATCTTCTCCACGTCCACCTTGTCTACATTCACTTGGCGAGGCTCGGGGCAGCCGGCGGTGAACTCAAGGAGACGGAGGTTGCAATGACAAAACACCAACCGCTCCAATTGAGCCGTGCTCAATCTGTTCCTCTTCTTTGTGTGAAAGAGGGCCCAAGTGCTCCAGTTCCTCTCACAAGGACCGGAACTGCAATCCTGTGAGAGAACACGTATAGCAAGGCGTTTCTGCCATAAGCCAATTAAGCCGAGATAAGTATCAGGAACTTGATAACTTTAAACATATTTGTAGTAGATAAAACTTCAAATTACTTAACGACTAAGCTCCAACTAGTGGCGTTGGAACTTGTCTCTTAGACTCTTACCAAAGTAGGAGTACAGTTGCCATATTTCTCCCACCAGGAGACAGGTTGCAACTGTGTCTCTCGGAGCCTAGCTGTAGGTCGACCAAAGGAGACGCTGTGATTGCGGAACAATAGAAGTTCATCCTCCAGTCTTCGTTGCATCTCCAAGTCACCACCCATCCAATTTTGTAGATACTGTTGCATCCCCTCCTCCAACTCGTCATTCTCATATTGCTCTTGACTGCCCCAGAGCGGATGCAATACATGTGCCATCGCATGGATTGGGCGGTGGAACCAATTCCACCGCTTATTCCATATAGCACGGATGGACTCAACCCTAAATCATGCCACAAGAAATTAGAATGCATTATGCATGCAAAATTCATAGACTATAGATAATAGTACATACATAATATATATCTGAAAATTCCAGGCTTCATGATAACAAATTGCCATTTAGTAACTGCAATAATTATACATATTACAAAAGTAAAAAGTCTTACTTATCAGGCGATAGGGAAGTGTTTCTGTTGAGGGCCTCTCCAATCTTGTCCATAAACTCGTACAAGAGCCCTAATGTGCTTCCCTCCATGTCTGTGATGCGAAGCACCGTGTAGATAGGATTAATTGATTTGATTAATGCCTCTGCTTGATTCCACCAAGACTCATCCATGATCATGCGAAAAAATTTGATAGACTTTGCTTGGCCTCTATCATCCCAATCTCCGCACTCCCGAGACACAACCGTGCGCAACAAGCCCTGGCGCACTCGCACAAGCCTCTCCACCACTATGAACATGTAAGCAAACCTTGTGGTTGGAGGTTTCAATAGCTCAAGGTCACTGTAAGCCCGATAGATGCTGAGGACTGTGGGTCTCTTCGTGACAAACTTCACGATACTGCGGGCTGTGGAGAAGATGGCATCAATCCAAGGTATCTTCCCTAGGTCCTCGATCAAAAGATCAAGGCAATGTGAGGCACAGGGTGTCCACACAATCTTAGGGAACTCATCTTCTAACATGGCACCCATTGACACACAATTGCTGCCATTATCTGTCACCACTTGCACCACATACTCAACACCTATCTCCATAATGGCTGCCCGTAAATGCTCCCAAATATACAGCCCTGTAATCACTGTACCTGCAGTGGAAGCTCTATGGCTCTCAAGAACATGGTTCCCTTGCAAGAAGACACTAAAATATTGTACACATTCCTCTTGCGTGCATCTGACCATCCATCGCATAAGAGTGTGCATCCATATTTTTTCCAAGTCTCTTTCAAGGGCTTCATTTGGTCTTCCACACATTCCCTCTCTCTTCTTAGCTCTCTTGTCCGCAAGGCCTCATATGTAGGCCCTTCCCATTCATACCCAATGCGGCTTACGGCTCTCATGGCCTTCCTCCATCGTGTAGTCTTCGCCACATGAAAGGGTATTGCACATTGTATGAAGAGCTTTGTGAGATCACTAGTGGCCTCCTTCACTGCTTGCTTTTGCAAGCGTGCTTGAATGCTAGACCTTTGCAATGATCCTCTTTTCCTCGCACTAGCATCCACACTAATTGATCCATGTGGCAAGGGTGTTCTTGTGGCACTAGGACCCGCGCTTGATGTAGTTGATGCCCCTCTACTTCTCTTTGCAGAACCCAATGTGCTGGCATCATCCAATGGCTCAGTGTCAGCAGCCTCTTCTTCATCTTGCAGCCCTTGTCCTCCACTTTTTGCAGCCAAGGCTGCCATACGCGCACGCTTCCATTCTGTTAGGCCACCTTTCACTGCAGTAGGCACGAACTCACAAGGTCCTACATCCTTGCAGGGAACACCTGCTAGATGGTCTTTCACCCGTGTGACAGCGGCAATAGTTGCATCTCCACTTCTTGGAGCCACCGCCTCCTTTATAACTATCCAGGAGGGAGACATGGACCCAATAAGCATCTCTCAACATTGAGGAGGATGGAGAGGTGAGGAGGAGGATGGAGAGGTCACAAGTGACTCGTGAGAAAGGATGGGAGGTAGACTGTAGAAGGAGGATGGAGAGATAGAGGTAAAAGAGGATGGAGAGGATGGAGAGGTAGAAGTGAAGGAGAATGGAGAGGAGGAGGATGGAGAGGTAGAAGGTAAGATTAAAGAGAGGATGGAGAGAAGAAGGATGGAGGGATGGAGTCAGGAGAGCAGGCTGCAGCTTGCAGGATGGAGAAGATGGAGCAAAGGATGAAGAGGATGGAGAGAGCTCAGAGAAGGATGGAGGTGAGGGTAGGTCCAAGAGCAAAGGATGGGATGGAGAGAGCTTGAAGAAGGTGGAGAGAGGAGGAAGGATGCACAAAGGATGCGGGAGACGGCGAAAGACGAAGGCGGCGAAAGAAATCCCGTTTTTAGGGTTTTTGAAAAAACAGAAAATACGAAACGGCGTTTCTTGACGAAACGCCATTTCCGTTTCGGCGTTTCCGTTTCTGCCCACGAAACGGGCGTTTCGTGCAACTATGGAAGAGGTAGAGCTAGAAGATGAAGACGAACTGGATGAACTGTGATTATGCTTCGCCTTCTTCTTCTTGGGTAGAGGACCTGCACTTTTCCTTTTTTTGCCCACCGCCACTTCTTCCTGATGTGCTTTAGAGGGAGGCTTCTCTGGCTTTCCCTCAAAAAGAGGTTGTACCATCCTGCGAAACAAGGGATTGCTTGTTGCCTCTCCCAACTGAGTAATCAACTCTTTGTAGGCATTCTCTTTGTTTATCTGTAAAGCTTCAGCCTGCTGTACCTGGTTAGACTCTGCCATTCCCTCATGGGATGATTGGGCATGCTGCTGTGAAGCCATCTCTGCAACTTGTCTGAGATCGGCAACTCTCACACACACTGTGTAAGCAACCGATGCACTCAGCCTTTGCTTTTCAAAGAGAAAGTACCTCAACAAGAGGTGTCTTGCATTCACAACTTGTGCCAGTGATGGGCTGTCAACTCAAAGCATAAACCCACAAAGTTGCCAAAATATCAACAACTGTATTTCCCCTTTTCTGGCTGCTGCAAAAAAAAACTCAGAATGCATTTAATTCATCTTTCCAGTGCACAAAGGCATGCATTTTCTCTTTTCTGCAAATCTCTGATTTCTCTGCTTTTCTGACAGTAGAAGTCTGACAGATAGGTGAAAATTGATGGCCAGAACTGTGTCTGCAACTGTCTTATTTTTTTTGGTGGTTGTTGACAGTAACCAGATGGGTAACTGCTCGTTACTCTAACCAGACTGACTGGTTCTGGCTAGGTTAGTCTGCAACCAGACTAACTGGACTGGTCACAGTCTGGTTGGGTCAAGTTAAGCCAGTCTAACTAAACCAGGGTTAAACTAACTGTATTGAGGTTAACTTAACCTCAAGTCTGCCACCACAGCTATCCAGGTCAATTGCCACATCATCCACTGAGCTGTCTGCCACGTGTCAGTGCCACATCAGCATATGCACATGCATGCCACCTGGCTGCCACGTCAGCTCGCACGTGTGGATGCCACGTCACATGTGTGCCATGTGTCTATTTATCGCCTCTGCCACGTGTGCACCATGTGAGCTGGTGCCTTGCTTGCCACGTCACCTTGGCTGCCACGCTGGCTGCCACATCAGCCTAAGGTTGAACCTTGGATGGAAAATTATGCGCAGGCAAATCATCTAGAGCATCGCGCCTCAGAGATTGTCGTGCGTCGTTGGCTTTTGCGTGTGCTTCACTATCCCGGCCATCCGTCAAGCAACGAAACTTGACCCACGTGAAGGCGTCTTGCTATGGATAATCACCATCATCCTTCCGTTGACCGTGTGCCTACGTGGAGACGTTACTTGTGCACCCCTATCTGGCCAGTTGCCTTAGCCATACGCAGGGTCCTTCATCAATTGTCTACAGCCAAGGAGCAGCACTTGCTACTCATCTCGTCTCCCGGGTCTTCGTCGACGCCTAGCCTTGCATTGCCTCACGGAGAGCAGCTGCTGGTTGTGCAGCCTGCTTGGCAGAGTCTACGCAGGTGCGCTGCTTGCATAAGCGCTTGTATAAACAAACTAATTCACCACACGTATGCGGTACAGAATACTTGGTCAAGGCCTTGTTCCGCCATACTATCAGAAGTCAGCGTATCCTCTCAACACTTGACAAAACCTTACACTCAAGACCGTCTTCTTCAAGGAAAGAGATGAATCAGGCTCTCATACCAATGCAATCATCTGCTAGAATCTCGTAGACAATTTTTTTCAGCAAACACTAACTCATTTGAGCTCTCTCTCCCTCTCTCTACAATTGCACTAGGGTCCAGGACAACAGTCGGGTTGGACCCCCCCAAAGGTTTTTATTCATGAAGAGAGAAGTCTGTTGCAAGAGTTCAGCATAGAGCTGTCTGATACAAAATCCAACGTGAATCAATATTACAAGAGCTTCAAGCTCATTTCAAATTGGCAACATGCCACTTGTCTAAAATCTAGACTAAGTCCTATTACATGCTACTAAGGGCAACTCTGGAGTCTTCGAAGCACTTGGTCACGCAAACCGCCTCCTAGATGCTTGTTAGGCTCGGTAGTGCTTAGGAAAATAACCCTTCCTAGTACCTGCAATAATTAATTAAAGCGCACCATCATGGCACCCATTAATTGTTAGCGCTTTGCATGCAAATAACACACTGTGGACTAATTCTAGTCACGGTGGGCGTCCCCACTGAACACATATGCACATATAACAAAAAAAATATATAAATATATTTATTCTCTGGTTGATCGGAGTCAACACTCTTGATTATCATTAAGAGGCTTTGACCAAGGGTTGAGGCGCCTTAATTATAATCAAGTCTCTCCAACCGAAGTTGGCATAACTCTCCAACCGAAGTTGGCACATCTTGGTTAATCGTAGTTAACCCTCTTGGCATATGCTAAGTCTCGTTGATCGAAGTCAACACTCTCTGACCGTAGTTAGCTCTGTGGTTCTCTGGTTAACCGCAGTTAACCCTCTTGGTAATAAACCAAGTTTGCTCGACCAAAGTCAGGCTTACTTGACCAGAGTCAAGTATCTTTGACCGTAGTCAATTCTTTCACCATTAAAAGAACTCTTTGACCATAATTAACACACATGAAAACTCTTTAATCATGATCAGATAAATGGTCAACTGTACTTTGACTTAGGATATTTGCATTGTGGTGACACTTCTGCTGCGGTCTAGACTCTGTAGGCATCATTTCTAACACTAATAGAGGGCTCTCCTGATCTACTCAAGCTACATGATTCCTACTATGCATTGGTCCCAACAACATACTTTTCAGCCTTCATTTTAGTAACTCCATTAGGTGGTGCATTCCAAAATTTTATCTCTTTGCATACATCCCTGCTCACTCTAAACTTTTGTGTGGCAGGGTCATTACATTACTCTTTTTGCTCAGTTGAGTGTCCTAACAAAATGCAGTTTTTAGCCTTTGGCTCAAGCTTTGTCCTCATCTCATCCAACATATGCACATATGCAACAGCCAAAGACTCTAAAGTGTGACACGTCCGGTTTCCTTTCAGTTACTTCTCCTATGTCATCACATCATGTATTGCTACAGTGGGGGTCTTCTCAAAATTTGCTTTTGGAACCTCCGTCTCGATTCCTTACAACTTTTGTTGTTATCTCTTTCTGTCCAAATCTGCTATCTTAGGTCTCAAATTTGTGGTTTACAATTCTGCATGGAAATTCAAGTAGCAAAACTAGTCCGCAGTGCTTTTCCATGATCTTTGGACTTTCTTTTCACTATCCATGTAAATTAGAACATTAGCCTGTTGGAAACAAAAGTCACCGATCCTAGCTGGCCGCCGTCTAGCCTATATAAGGCCCTAGTGTAAGGCCTTTGCTTCCCTATCTGCTGTGCACCTTTTGTTGCACAAGTGGGGTAGTGATTTTCTAACATCCCCTCTCAATGACACAACTATGGGGCTGATCCCCATGCAACGATGAGGTGCTCCCACTGCTTCCAGGGAAGCACCTTTCGTGAAGACGTCTGCTCCCATTGCTTCCAGGGAAGCACCTTTCGTGAAGACGTTTGATACGTTGTCAGCAGCGATCGAACAGTACATCAGCTCCATGATATCATCAATGATGAGCTCTCAAACAAAGTGGTATTGGACTTCGATATGTTTCATCCGTGCATGGAACACGAGGTTCTTGGCGATGGCAATGCAACTCTAGTTGTTGCACATGATCACCGTCGCATCCTCCTGAGTCACGTCCTTGTCCTCCAGGATCCACCTGGGCCACAACATCTCACATGCTGTTGTGCAAGCAGCCCTGCACTTTGCCTTGTCGATGAAAGAGCAACAGAGGGTTGTTTCTTGCTTAGCCATGAAGTGGCCCCTGATGCAAGTATGAAACAATACCCTATAGTTGATCGCCTAGTGTCACCATCACCTTCCCAATCACTATCATAGATCCGCCTAACTCGACGCCTTTACTATAGAGGGGCATGTACCCTTCAAGTACCTCAGCACCCTCATGCCTGGCACTTGCCTCCCAATGGGCCTTCTTGGGTTTCACGAAGAATCGACAGAGCAACCCTACTGTAAAGGAAATATCTGCTTGGTATTGGTGAGATAAAGTAAACTACCCATGATCCATTGATACTGAGATGCATCAATATAATGGATGCTCAGCTTCAGGCCAACCTCCATGGGAGTTATTGCCACCTTGCAGTCTTCGATTTGAAACCCGTGAGTAACTCCCTGCAATTTTTTCTCTTGAGAGATGAATATGCCGCTCTTCTCCTACTTCACTTCGATCCCAAGAAAATAATGAAGAATTCCCAAGTCTATCATCTCAAATTCCTCCATGAGTAGTTTCTTGACTTGAGCAACTTTCTTTGAGTGATCTCTTGTAAGGATAAGATCATCCACGTACATGATAAGTACCAGCCGCAATTTGTCTCAAAAAGAGCTAGAGGTTTCCCTAGTTTCAGCTTGTGCAACACCTTCTTCAGCTTGCATACTTTGAATGTGGACCCTGGGACTTGAAGCCTAGTGGCTGATCCACATATACCTCTTTCTCTAGGGTTCCGTTCAAGAATGCCGACTTCATGTCCATCTAAACGATAGGTCATCCATGATGGGCAGCCAAAGCAAAACAATGCGTATCGTCACCATCCTGGCTGTGGGAGCGAAGGTCTCACCAAAATCAAGTCCCTCTAATTGTGCGTAACCTTTCACTACCAACCTTGCTTTGTACTTATCCAGGCTCCCATCAGACTTGAACATCAACTTTTGGTTATTGACTTTGTCGTTGTCGAATAGTGCCGACATGTTGTGTTTGTCCATCTGGCTAACAGAGAAAAGATTCTTCCACAAGGTTGGTACATAGAGTGCATCAGATATCAGCTTCTCGTCTCCTATAGTCGTGATGAATGGGATACTACCAACACCCTTCACAGGGCATGTCCAATTATCCCCCATTGTTACCTTGGAGTCAGGATGGGGAACTTCCATGGTCTTGAACCATTCTTTCTTGTTTGACATGTGCTTCGAGGCTCCATTGCCGACGTACCACCCTTGCCTTCGCGCACTGCATAGGCTGAGTGTACTCAAAAATCAAGAAAAGTGCGTGGGTAGTGACGTTGGCTGAGTCAATCTTCAGCTCCTCCGTGGTCTTGGACCCCCTCTTCCACTGTAGGTTTGCCTTCTTCTTCCGGCATTCCTTGGCTGAATGACCAAGCTTCTTGCAGTAGAAACATTTCATCATCTTCTTTTTCTCTGCGTCCTTGGTCTTGTTGGTCTTGGAATCCTTGGGGACTTGCCTTTGCTAGGCTTGTCCCTTGCTACAAGTGCTTTCTCGTTTCCTCACTACGAGTGCTTTCTCGTCCGATTGGTTGAACAGTTTCTCTCGAGCCTCCTCTTGCAACAGTAAAGGGCCAAGCTATTCGAACATGAGAGGCTTGGTCCTCTATCCTGTAGTGACTGTCGTCACGAAGCTCTTGAAATTCCTAGGTAGCTTGTGAAGTGTCAGCAACGCCACCTGACTCGAGGCTACCTTCTAACCAATCGAAGCGAGCTGGTCCCTCACCACCTTGATCTTCCTCAAGTGGTCATGTATGTTGTCTCCCTCACTCCTATCCAAATTGTGCAATTGATGCTAGAGAGTGAGGATATGAGATGTATCGTTTGTTTCATACAGATCCTTCAATATGGCCCACGCTTCTATAGATGTCGCCGCCATATGAATATGGGGAATTACAGCGTCTCGTCGCTATTAGCATGGCTTTCCTTGTTCATCTCCAACAGCACCATATGTTTGGTCTGCCTACAAGTGGGCTTGCCTATACATAGTGTCTTTCAATTCCCTGGGAATATTGAGTTTAGTTATCTTGTCGATAACCTATGTCTAGGCATTGTGTCAAAGGCCTTCTTAAAATTCTTGAACAAGGCGATCTCGCTCATTTATTATGCTGCTTTTTTGTTCCAACATATTGCCATGTAGTTTTGCCATTTGGTTGCCCACCATGATCGACTTATAATTTGTGGCCTCCTTTTTGTCCCTTCCCTTGAAATTAGATTTATTTCATGCCTTTGGGAAGCCTTCTTGTAGGGTTTTGTTTGTTCTGATGTAAGGATTCCTTTTTTTGTTTGTCCTTGAGAGAAAATAAAGTTCCGCTTTTGCACCAAGCTAAGAATTTGAAGGCCACAATAGTTTCGATATCAGATGATTTGACCCAAGCTCTATTCATGGAGCTGGAAATAGTGAAGGAAGCTAGAAAATTGGGGGGGGGGAGAGAGAGAGAGAGTATTAATGTCAATCGGAGACCAACAGGTCTATGCGAAAGCAAAAAAACCAGCTAGTACATCTGCTTATGGAGGGCACATGGTAACTCCTGAGGAGTGCAAAAAAGCAACTCCAAAGTAGTTAGAGTACCTACACTGTAGTCAAAAAGTCAAAATTTGAAGGCCACAAGCTAAGAATTTGAAGGCCACAATAGTTTTGATATCAGATGATTTGACCCAAGCTCTATTCATGGAGCTGGAAATAGTGAAGGAAGCTAGAAAATTGGGGGGGGGGGGGAGAGAGAGAGAGAGAGAGAGAGAGAGAGAGAGAGAGAGAGAGAGTATTAATGTCAATGGGAGACCAACAGGTCTATGCGAAAGCAAAAAAACCAGCTAGTACATCTGCCTATGGAGGGCACATGTTGACTCCTGAGGAGTGCAAAAAAGCAACTCCAAAGTAGTTAGAGTACCTACACTGTAGTCAAAAAATCAAAATATAATCATCCTACATCAGTTTAAGTCTTTTGATCTGGATTTAAACTCCTTGATGAGAGGCTACATACCCTCACTATGTACTCCCGATTTTCCATGCTTCTTTGCAGCCCTGACTGTGGCTAATTCTGCTGCATTCTGGTTCAACTGAGCTCGTGTAAGCTCCTCAGCTATCCATACCTTGGTCCCTTTCAGATTGTAGGATTGTTGGAGAAGCTTGATCCGTAGATCTTGTGAGTTAAGTGGAATGGTAGCATGTCGTCTAGAATTTCAGATACTAGTTGCTGTGGCATCCTCATCATCATGAACTGTCAATGTTAGGCATGGCTGCTTGATATGTGCTAAATTCTTATAAATGAGTCTTGCTCGTTGTACAAGTCTTTAGAGAGTCGAATCTTCAATGCATTCGCACGTCTGGCTTCATGTGTTACTGGATGACCAAGTGTACAATAAAGTTCAAAATGCTCCTATTAATACCATTTCTACTTTCCAAATGCTTGTAGGGGGACATCAGAACTTGTCTTTTAAAAAGAGAATTAAAGGCCCCCCCCTTCTCTCTCTCTCTCTCTCTCTCTCTCGATTATGATAAACCAAGCATGAGATTATGCCCATATGTAGCTTAGATCGATTCTGATAGACCAAGCATGAGATTCAAGGCCACATACCCATATGTAGCTTACGACAAATTAGATTTTTGGCTTCTTCCGCCCATTTTGATGTACACACAACTAATTTTCTCTAGTTTACACTAAAGATATAGAGCTGTGCTAGATACCTCTAGTTCCCTTATATGGGGTGTTCTGATCAGCAATTGATCTCATGGGCCTTTGGTCTTGTGCAACTGGTAATAAATCGATCTTTATGGAAGAGAAGATAAGCAACAGTGCAAGACTAGGAATGTGGCTTGAAAAAACTAGCAAATGGCAAAGCTCCAGATCTAGAAAGTCCAATGGTTGAGATGCTAACTCTACGTAAGAGTAATGTGATGTGGTGGTAGTGAGAGAGAGAGAGAGAGAGAGAGAGAGAGAGAGAGAGAGAGAGTACACTTACAATTTAATTCATTCTATTTTCTTCAGGCTTATTGTTTGTATAGAAAGAATTGTTTACAAGAGGCTATGTTGGCACTGAAAGGTTTGGAAAGGAACTCTGAAGTTCTTCAGCTTGAAGCTCAAATTTCATACAGGCAAGGTGATCTAGATGCATGCATAGGAAGCTATGAAACCCTATCCCACAAGTATGGAGTTGATTCCAATGAGCTTAAGACCAATCTAGTTGCGGCATATATCTCTGGAGGAAGGTCTACTGAGGTTCCAACTCTTATGGAAAGCATGAAAATATCTTCGAATAGCAGCTTTGAATTGGCGTACAATGCTGCATGTGCACTCATTGAAAGAGGAAATGATACTAAAGCAGAGGAGCTATTGCTGCTTGCTCGACGGTATGCTATTCACAACTTTTTGCGATTGTTATGTAACGTGTAGTGTGTGTACATATACATGCATATGCACAGACGTGCATATGAATGGTTCTACTATTATTCTCTTACTAAGTCAGAAATCTGTTTGCTATATTTTGAAATGTCAATGGAAGGATATTGAGTTTACAAGTAGAATGTGTAGCTTGTGTTGGGAGTGTTTTATTAATGATATTTGAAAATTCCTAGATCCTTCTAACTAGTTTAGTCTAGGCTATGGAGAATTTGATATTTTAGTATGTCAATCTGATTGTAAAGGTTGTGATAAGGCTTAACATTGGCATTGATTCATGTGATGTGACAAGTCAATTGCATGAATGCCACTGTATCTTGGAGCAATGAAGCAATGCATGCATCATTCAAGGTTGGGCAGGATCACATGTGTCAATTTACTCTCCTTCTTGACTAGTGTTGAATGCAAGACATTTGATCTTACGTGCAATTTGATGCATGTCAGGTAGTGCCCATTTCAACCGAGTTGATGTAATACCAAATCTTTGTTTTTGTGCATAATTTCCAATGACCTTCTGTCCTATATCAGCCCCGGACACTTGCCTAATGGATGGGTACTGTTGCCGCCCATTTGGCAACCAGATTCACTCAACATCTGCCCACATGGCAGTCCTTCCATGCCACAGCCCAAGACCCTAGCCATTTGCAAGTGCCTATCCCCGTTGTCCTCCTCATCTGGAGGCTCACATGTCAGGATAGGACTTTCACACTGACACCTCTCAACGACCCATTGTGGGTCCACACCCATCCATCGGTCAATTCCCCACGGGAGAGCATTGAGTAACAAATCTAAGACGTACAGGTAGTGATGTGGCAAAAGAAGTTTGGCACCACAGCAAGCTCAGCCAGCTAAGCAAGGATGTTGAGTTGCCAAAATGGTATTTGAAAACCAGTCAGGATGCCACATTCCTAGAATTGCTTGAGAGTAGTACTAGGAGGAGGTCAGCCACGTTGCAACATTAGATGTAGCACTGTGCATGTTTGGGGCTTGTTGCTTGAGCTCAGCGTGTTTCCCTTGCATGGTGGTCTGCATAGCTGCAATGTCTTTGCTGAGATGGGCATTTTCTGTTTTGAGCTCTTTCATGGCTTTGTGAGTCCCCTCTGGAGTCATTTCCATGTCTTTTGAGTTGCTGTGATCCACTTCCCAATCCATGCAACTTGTCTTGGAGGCTGGTTTTATCAGATTCCCACCCTGCTTTTTCCTTCTCCCATTGCTCTCTCTTGGCCTTCTCTTTTCTCCATTCTTCCTGCACTTTCCCCCTTGCTTCTTTACTTCAGCCACATTTGTGGCTTCCAAATTGTAATCAAGACTAGGCATATTCTGTTGAGACTGGTGAGGACATCGGCTGTGGCCTAATGGGGTGTCCCTGCTGCCATAGCATTGTCCAGAGCTCCCAGTCATCAGTCACGGCAGTTCTTGGTGATTTTCCTTGGGCTTGGCAGGCTGATGCTGATTTGCAATAGGGCTAGGGAGTATTTCCTGCACATTTCTTGATTTTCTTGGTGTTTTTGCAGGGCTGGAGAGGCGTGGGTTATGCAGACTGTGGAGCAGCCCACAGCCTTGGACAGCCTGAGGCAGGGGTTGTGGGAGATGGCACAGTTTGGAGAAGTCTTGTGACGCCTTGGAGCAAGGCTTGGAGCTTGGTGGAGAGGGTTGCTATAGAGAGAGAGAGAGAGAGAGAGAGAGAGAGGTCTTCAGGAGGCCTCACGGGCCTTTGAGATGACGTGCACTCAAAATAGTATCTCATACAAGCGGCCATGGGCTGATGTAAGGGCTAATAGTTTTTTCCATGTCCGTATGGTATGGATAGCCAACACATGCAAACATATGAAAAAAGGATGTATGAAATGGAATTTCATGCTTGACCTTTTTTTTGGGGTCAAATGCCCTCGTTTTGACTTCTCTTTTCTTCCGCATTTTTTGTGGATCCTTTTGCACACGAAGAGCCATGGACCTGTCAGCCATCTGGAGCATAGGATTGTTCTTGCCTCAAATATCCAAGATGTTCATATTCTTCTTATGGTTCACTATCAATAGCATATCATCCAAAACACAACCACAAATGTTTTAAGATATGGATGAAACAAATCGTTCATCACTGTTAAATAGTTATTGCGGCATTAGTAAGGCTAAATGGCATTACCAAAAACTTACGATGGCCATATTTGGTACGAAAGTAGGAGGAGCATTGTCTCTAATGTCGTAGAGGCTCCCTCCACAAAAATAGCGGAGCAAAAATGATGGATAGAGACAACGGACCAAAATGGTGAACTTAAACAACATACGAAAACAATGGAATGGGAAAGTGAAGCAACAAGGAGCCAACTAGGAGTACCAAGGACCACTATAGATGCTAGGGTTCTGGTGAAGAGACCATTTGGGAGTACCTAGGACCAATATAGATGCTAGGGTTCTGGTGAAGAGACCTCCTGGCAATATGAGCATTCACAAATTAAAGCCCCTAAGGGTCAGCATTGAGAGCCAAGAGTCGGGAGTTAGATGAATCGTTGATTACCATCTGCTTTGACAAAAGGATAGGGAAATCGAATGCGTGACATGATCACCAATCAAAGGGAGGACAAGGGAACGTGCGTGCGTGTGCGTGCTGGATGCTGGAGTGTGAGTGTGTATCTGTGCCCGCCCACGCATGTGCTAATTGTACAAGGCATCCACATACATGTCAAATGCCTCAACGGTACGATTTGCAACTTAGGAAACTTCAATTTGGACACCGTGCTTAGACCAATAGTTGTTCATATTCTAACCCTCGAATTCTTGTAACTTCTGAATACTTACACGTCCATTGTTGATTTCATTATTATCATCCATTGTGTCGCTAGTACATGGTGTTTACTATTCTCAATCTTGTACGATTGATCTTCCTATCTTGGATGATTGATTATTGGTGTTTTTGGGACCATAAAGTGTGCAGCTCTCTTTCAATGCTTTCAAATAACCTCAAGCTTAGAATGAGAAAATCCTTAATGACTTGAGAGCATTTGTGGGTACCATCAGCGGCAACTTGGAGGCTAACTTGTCTGCATTTCTATCTTCAATATTCCGAATCGTGTGGATTTTACTCTCGGGTTTTGAATGTTCATTCTCGACCTTCCACAACACTTCTAAACTTTAGAGGCATTGAGAGGTACCAACCTTGCCTTTAATGACGTTTAACATCTGATGAGGTCCATTTACAGCCCAGAGGCAGTCCATTTACAGCCACATGCCCTGGGGATGAAATTGTTATGCAGTCGCATAATGCATATCTATTCATGCAAATATAGATAAAATTTTTAGAAATAGCAGAGACCATTTACTTTAGACCAAGTATGACTTTCTGTGGATCTCTCCCCTTGTAGATTGTAGATGAGAGTTGCTTACTCTCATGGATTGATACAGGTGCAGCTGGCATAGGACAGGCAGAAAACAGGCTTGAAATTCCAAATCAGTTTGTACAGGGTGTGGTGGAAGTTGCAAATACTAGTGAGTTGCAGATTAAAGATAGTGGTACTGTAGCTGTGTTATGTACCAGTACATTTAGAGACATCTTTCTGTACCTCAGAAGGGTATTGCTATGTCTTGGATTATAATTCGCATGTGGACATTGTCTTACAATCAAAGACTTTATCTAGACCAAACCAAGTGTGGTATTTCACTTCAGTGTGTTCTCCATGCCATGGGCAGTCACAAATATGGCAGTGTGTTCTCCATGTCATTATTGACAAAAAAGTCTCATGTCTAGCTCCATGTTGTGGTTCCATCGGGAATACAAGACAGGGGGAACCCTCTTTCCCAGTCAAGAAATTCCCGGAAGAAATGCTGTAGGTCTGGTGTCGTTGGGGTGAGGCGGGTTTCCATGTGGTGGGGAAACCCGAAATTGTCAAATAGACAATTTATCCCCGGTTCTTCGGGGCCAGGGAATTGCCATCTTCCCTGTAGGAGCAGCCCAGCATTGGAATGCTGTAACAATTGTTTTCAGATGTTGGCAAGGTACATGCTTTGATTGGGGTGCTGATTATGACACTAGACACTCAACCCACGACACTTAACCCAGTGGTTATTGCTTGGTTGAGCACGTTGGTTGAGCACAAAACAATCCATGGCTTAGGAGATTAATGGCACATCTTCATGGCCACCTACTCCTCCTCACTGACAGAGTGAGTGCTATTGGAGTGGCACGGAATCTTGTGTTTCTTGCCCGCACAAAACACATTGAGATACATTATCACTATATCAGAGAGTGATTTCGTGCAGGAGAGATTAACGTAAGGCTCTACCAAGAGAAACGTTTGAAGCTTTCCACAAAGCTTATGGCTTACTTTGGTTTGGTGACTGATCTATCACATTTTACATGTTGGCACTGTCATTACAGGGGGATTTGCAAAATATGTTAGTAGTGGGTTAGTGTGCACACCTCACCCAAGGGGCACTTCTATCCGAGGTAGGGGTTCCCCCCCCTGGGCTATTACTGAGTGTGTGAGGATACATAACCCTAAGTGTGTGGTACTTTTCTTACTCTTGCAGTATCAGTACAGTGTTTTTGGCTTCACTCTTACTCTGGCCCTCTATCCTCTTCTCCCATCTCAAAAACAGGTAGTACACTGCCGTGACCTGCAGACTAAAAGATAGAAAGTTGAAATGGGAGGGTGGTGACAAGCAGTCAGGAAAGGTGTTATAGGGGCGGTTGTGCGGTGCCTCCTTCAGGCCCGACAGTGGCGCCTCAACTCCATGCACTCTCTATTCAGAAGCAGAAAGGCCAGCCAAGTGGATTATCAGAGCAACAGCAAGCAGGCCCTCGTCATTATAATGGACACCTCAGCTTAGCAGTGTACTTATATACGACAATTTGCTTCAATTTGAAACATGCAAAAAAAAAAAACTATTTTGAAAGAGTGTTTTGAAATGAGCTCTTTTATAATTTTTAAGAATCATAGTTGGTTGTTTAATCTCGAAGAGACAACAGAGTGAAGCATGTTGTATTCTTCTGAATACTCTACTGTTCTCATTCATATGAGTCATTGTAGGTGCATCAAATTGTTGTCGCAGGGACAACGCACCGATAATTATACTCCATTAAAACTCTCTTTTTGATAGTTTCACATCGTCTTTTTTCTGTAATGGCTGCAGAATTGGCCAGGAGATGCTGATTGAAGAAGAATACACGAGTGAGGAAATTGAAAATGAGTTGGCTCCAATCTCCGTACAGCTTGCCTATGTTCACCAGGTGGGTGTGCCACGAAAAGGCATCTTAAATGTTCAGTCTAGGAATGCCTTAATTTCAATATAAAGGTTTTCTCTGCTTGCTGATGAGAAGCTATATATGTGCAAGTATATGCTCAGGTTCAAGGCCGAACAATGGAGGCTCTGGAGAGTTACAATCAACTATTGAAGCAGAAAATGGCAGATGCTCCTTCCATGGCTGTTGCTTCCAACAATCTCATTGTGCTAAAGGGAAATAAGGAGTTATTTGATTCTATTAAAAAACTTGAAAAACTGTTCGAGAAAAGGACATCTTCTGAGCAGGGGCTTCTGTTTGTGGATGGCCTGGAGCATAAGCTTTCTTTAAGACAAAAGGAAGCAATAAGTTTCAATCGCTTTTTGGTGCTGCTGCTTTCAAACAAACTAGACCAGGTAAATACTTACGCCCCTGCCTTAGTTTCTCAAAAGGATTTGATCTCAAAACATCAGAGTTTTTGCAAGTCTTCTGGGTTTGTTTGCAATCCAAGCATACCTTTTCTTTCTGCTGCTTGGAAGTTTCACAAAACTCCAAAAAAGCCAAGATTTATTGCAGCTGCTTGTGAGACTACTTTGACGAATGTCTCTAAATGGCTAAGCTACTACTCCAAAGCCATGTTGCCTAGTGTCCATGAACTTTGGAGGGACTTATTAAAAGAGGTAGATGTCCACTCGAACTCAAGCTGGATTTTAAATGACTTTGTAGGAGTGATTCCTGTTGTAAAATTTTTTAATTCCTCTCGAAGCATTCAGGAAAAAGAGTCTCCTATTCTCCTTCAAACCTATGATTTTACGACGCTTTACACAAAGATTGAGCTGGAAGACCTGAAGTTTAGAATTAAAAAGCTAGTGGCTGAAGTTTTCAAGCTGAGATTTGACAAAGATAGATGCAAAGTGCTAAAAGTTGAGAAAACAGCCTTATGCTTTGACTTTTTGTGGCTAAAAAATAAAGATCATGACATAGGTTCTAAAAAGAAAAGATACACAAAGGTAGTAAGTGTAGAAGATGTTTGCTCTTGGATAGATTTTCTTTTAGATAATCTTTACATCACAATAGGTGATTCTTTGTTTCAACAAGTTATAGGAATCCCCATGGGCACTAATTGTGCCGTCTTTTTAGCAAACTTTTATCTTTTCACTTATGAATTTGAGTTTATGCAACATCTAATTTCTATCAATACCTGCCCTATCATTTTACATAAGCTTAGTCAAGTTAGGCGTTTTATAGATGATTTATTTGTACCAGATGTTCCTAACTTTCAAGACTTTATGTACAAAGACGCTAGAGCTTTTGGAGAAGGAATCTATCCTCGTGACTCTTGTGAACTGAACTGCACTTCAAGAGGGGATTCTTGTGTTTTCTTAGATCTTAGACTTTCTCAATCTACCATAGGATTAGAGGTTGATATATACGATAAACGTGAACAACCTGAATATTGTGGTTTACACATTATAAAAATGCCTCACGTTGACTCAAACATTTCTGATTTGGCAAAATATGGAGTCATTTCTTCCCAATTCCATAGATTTTCCCGCCTTTGTACAACTAAGGAGTCTTTTATCACTCATTGTAGTAATTTGATCACTTTACTATTACACAAGAGGTATAATCCAAGGAAAACAATGAAAAAAGTTCGCACATTCTTAGATATGAAGTCTTTTATCTATGGTGTTTCGGCCTTAGGTTTGTTTAGAATGATTGAACATAAGCTGAAAACAAAAAGCGGGGAGCTGAATAGCCCGTTTTTCTTTTAGTTTTAAAAGAGAGTTTGTTTGAGTATACTTGTGCTTTCTAAGTTGGAAATGTATTTTTGCCTCTTTGCAGAAACAAGACATAAGTGTAAAGTGCCATTTAACTTTTTATGTTTTAAATAAGAGAGAGAGAGAGAGAGAGAGAGAGAGAGAGAGAGAGTTTCTAGTTTTTTGGAAGTTTTTGTTTCTTGAATTGCTTGTTTATTTTTGCTTAAGTCACCTGCTTCGTTTCTTCTTTATTTCTTGTTTTCATTCTCTTTTGTTTATTTGACGTATTTTAGTAAGCACTGGGTTTGCCCAAGAGACTCCGTGGGTCTTTAGAAACCCAGTATAGCTGCTTATGCTTGGGCACTGTTGACGACATAAGTGTTGCTTTGCTTGCTAAGTATGTCTTCCTTTTGCTTTTCATAAAAGTTTTTGTTTACCTCTTTTTTCTTCTCTTTCATTTTCTCTTTTATTTTCTTTGTAGATTTTTGATCTTTAGAACAACAAAAATTCTAAATTTGTATGATTGGACTTATTCTAGTCTTACAAAGGTATATATAGACCAGGTAAATAGGTTATTTGTAATTGTCACCTCAACTCTTGACGTGTTTTATAGGATAATAAGAAAGTTAAAAGCTTAATGACCATTACCTGCAGGCACGAGATCTCCAGGCAAGTCTTTTTGATAAATTTCCAGGCAGTGTAATGCCAGCTATTTTGAGTGCCTCTTTGCTTGTGCGAGAGGGCAAGCTGAGTCGAGCAGAAGAAATGTTAGGGCAATATTTGGAAAAGCATCCAAAGGACTCAACAATGTTGCTTCTTGTTCGTGCTCAAATAGCTGCACTGGCAGGACATCACATAGTTGCCACACATTCCTTGGAGCAGATCTCAGAGCTGCAGCATAAACCTGGGATGCTGGCTACTGTGGTAGCTTTAAAGGAAAAAGGGGGAGATGTACAAGGAGCAGA
The DNA here is from genome assembly GCF_047967505.1 of Dipteris shenzhenensis. Classification (NCBI taxonomy): domain Eukaryota; kingdom Viridiplantae; phylum Streptophyta; class Polypodiopsida; order Gleicheniales; family Dipteridaceae; genus Dipteris; species Dipteris shenzhenensis. The sequence goes on along the minus strand of NC_141616.1, from coordinate 50,084,610 downwards.
GGCAACTCTAGATGCTGCTATCCAGTGGTGGGAAGATCACATGGGTGAAGACACGACCACCCTAGAGCTTTTGATGCAGGAGGCAGCTTCTTTTAAGCTGAGACATAAGAAGCTTGAGGCAGCTTCTCTGCTCTTCCAGAAGTTAACAAAAAGTGTGTCAAAAAGTGTACGAGCCGAAGCTTTAATTGGGCTTGTTTGTAGTATGGCACAGACTGACTTAGCAAAAGCAGAGGAGTATGAGGGCCAGTTGCCTTCTCTGCCAGGTCTGTCCGGAATCAATGTTACTGCTTTGGAGCAGGTAGTCAGTGCAGGTGCTCCAACAGTAGGAGGCAAGCGGCCATGGATGGCAGAGGATGCTCCACTAGAGGGAGCATCAGACAGAGCCAAAAACAAGGGTAGAAAGAGATGGAAGAAGCACCCCCGATATCCAAAAGGATTTGATCCTGCAAATCCTGGTCCTCCACCAGATCCTGAGAGATGGCTACCAAAGAGGGAGAGGTCAACATACAGACCTAAGAGAAAAGACAGAAGAGGAATACAGGTAAGAGGGGCACAGGGATCCATTGCAAAGGAGAGGGTGAGTGCACCAGTTTCAGCATCTTCAAATGGTCCTAGTGTGACAGGTCACTCAAAGTCTGGAGTTAATGCTGGTAAGGCACTGCAGTCTTCTGGATCAAACACAGAAGCCTCCAAGGCTTCGATCAGCAATTCAAGCAAGTCCAAGAAGAAATCACGTCGATGACATGCTTTTGTCTTTTGTTCAGTATAGATGAGGTACTTGTGTTATCTCTGGAGAGTTTGAGCAATCTCCTATTCTAATCCACATTGCAACACTTCCGTTCTAATCCTTGTGGCTTCATCTGCAATTGAGATAGGTGGTCTATTTCCGGAGGGTTTGAGCAAATCTCCTTTTCTAATGGTGTGTCTTCATCAGTGCAATACCCCTGTTTTAATTGCTCATGCTTCATCGTGATTCCACTTCCTCTACTAAATCTTTAAAGTATTTTGTGCTGACCAGTGGTCTTCTTTTCTTAGCTCCCAACTGAAAATGAATCATTATGTTAGCTTAAAAGAACATCAAAAGAAGCCAACTAAAAATGCAAGGTGGAAGATCTAATGCCTATTCAAGAATCATTCATGTTAGCTTAACCAAACTATCAGGCATCTGCTCGTCATCTGATGGTGGTGGAGTTGAATAACCTGCATATTCATGATGAATATAATACAAAGTGTGGTGAAAATCTGCCTTAGCAAGTAAGGAATTGTACTTTGGGCAAAGCAGACACTATTTTCATTGAAAGACTGTCGATGTTGGGTATAGAACTGTCGATGTTGGGTATAGAACTAACGACTGCCCTTCTTATTTTCATTAGATGCTGGGTATATAACTAACAATGAATGCCCTTTTTAAAAATTTGTTGAAGAATCTACTACCCTTTTAGAAGCATCCAACGTGAGTGCGATTGTGAGATCTTGGAATTGCATGATTAAGTAGTAAAGGAAATTATGTCTAGCATGATGATGACATGCCATGTGATCAGATCACATGAGCAAAGCATTTTTGATCGTCTTCCATCCATGGAGGAAGATTTGGGACTTTTGAAGCGTAGCTTTTGGTTGGAATCATTGATTCAAGCTAGGCAATATGGGAGCGTAGCTTTTGGAATTGAGGCTTAACGTGAAAGCTGTGGAGGAAAATAACTTTTACCTAGTTAAGATGCATGCAAAATTCTATGCTTAATGCAGTCTCGCACTTAGTTATTCTTGGCTGATGCAAATTAGTACTTTTTGAGTACTTTGTTATTTTTGGCTGATGCAAATTAGTACTTTTTGATTTCGATGATCCATCATGGAATGCTTCTATTGCTTGTTGCTGCTTTCTATAAATGTCAGATCTTCATTCACTTTCTGGAACCATAATTGATTACAAGAAGAAATTAACATGAGTGACAGAGGTGCCAAAAGGCTTTTTGGTACGAATAAGAAGCTAATGAGGCATTATAAATGAGGGAGCTTACGTAGGATGAAGAATTTGATATATTACTTTTGGTCAATTGTAATCTCTCTCTCTCTCTCTCTCTCTCTCGCTCTCGCTCTCGCTGGGAGCTTCTAAAGATGCAAATGTATATACTTGGTATCATTTGTCTCATTTGCTATATACTTGGTATCATTTGTCTCATTTGCAAAAGTGTGTAGACATGCTAATAAATTGGCATGCTCCTAAGTGCTGTAGGTGCAAAATATTCCCATGAGGATTACCCTTTTAGCATTAGTTTGACCATAAGAACACAAGATTGACCAATGAGTTAATTTAAGACAATTAGTGGAATAAAGCCAGTTTTTTAGTTGGGACTAAATTGGAAGCCATTCTTTGATTGTCTTCAAAGCATTAAATGTAATGGGCAAATGGATAATAGTTCTAGAGAAGGTAATTGGGACTAGAGCAGAAATCAGTTACTTCATTGTCTTTGAGGCACGTCAGTTAATGGGTCAAATGGTTGTTCTAACTTCTTTCGTGTTTTATGTCTCCCATTGGTTGTGAACGAAGTTGTAAAGCATCACAACCTGATTTAATTAAAAGAATGTTAGCATGTCTATCTTATTTGTCTCAGCATTTTAATTGGTTTTGTTTCTCCTTCGCTTTTCTTCGTGATCTTATATTTATGAAATCCAAGAAACTTCTTAGCGACTTTTTAAATTCCTTGTACTCTTTAGTGATATTCAGGTTGGAATGCAGAGTGCCATTGATAAACACTTTTGGTGGCTCCAAAAAGCAGTTTTTTGAAAAATCATCATCATCGTGAATGAAGACCAAGACAATTAGAGCAATGGCTATGCTAAGGTCTCTCTTTTACCAAACACCATCCAAATGTCAATCAACATAAATTGAGTTTTTTAACAATAAAGACATCTTCACATAAAACGTATTTTTGTCTCTCTTATTTCTTCAAAAGGAGAGAGCGCATTAGGATTAACCTCTAATTTTGCTAGTGAACTTACTTCCTTTGCCAACACGTTCTTTTGAAGCTTTTGAAGAGGATCCGAATTATTAGATATTGCTCATCATCCTTGCCCTCTACAATATCATTATCTTTTGTGTTTCCAATTTGCATGTCATTCAAGTTGTTAACACCTTGGATGAAGATGATGTGGTTTCAAAGTAAAATGTAGAAGTTTATTGTCAAAATCTTGCAATGAAATTGTGAACTAGGCATCGATAGAAATCAAACCCATGGTGAGATATTTTTGATTATTTGGTTCAATAGTATATGCTCATACCACAAGGATATAAGAGGTAAGTTTGTATCAAAGAGTTAGTAATGCTTATTCATTGGATAAAAAGATATTTAAGAAGGCATACAATATGTATAATTTAACATCTAAAGATATATTTTAATGTCAAGACTTCAAACAAACAAAGAGTTGGAATGCTTGGATGATGCCACTCGAAGAGTAAACAACTTTCAAGGTTAGCAATAGCTCGAGACATTTGACTCAAGTGAAACAATTTCAAGTTCTCCGCAAAGAAGAAAACTTGATCAGCAGCCAATGTCAACATCAAAGCTTCAACCCAGATGGGCCACAAAGCTAATGGATGAAGCAAGATTTTCTTGATGATTAGAAAATTAGACATCAAGCTTATATTATACTATGTACAGTATTAAGGATTTGCATCTATTGAAGAAGAAACCAAGTCATAGCATTGTGTTCAAAATATGTACGAAGATTATGATGTCTTATTGAAGAATAATTCATGGAAACTTATGAAGCAACCTCCAAACAAGAATATTGTTTGTTTTAGATAGGTTCCACAAGCTCAAATTAAGATAGATGGCATATCGAAAAAAATAAAGCAAGATTGGTAGTAAAAGGTTACTCTCATGTCAAGAAAACTATTGCACCCATGATGAGAACAAAACAATTGAATTGCACCTATGATGGCAGCAAAAGGTTATTCCCATTTCATACATTAATCAAGAGAGACAATATACAAAATCATAGCTTAGATTGGGGAGATTGCCCCAAGTGTAATTTTTTTGGTGATATTTCCTATGTAGTGCGACTTGTGAGCCATGCATTTACCACATGAATAGTGTGAAGGGGTTTCATATATCTACAAAACGACAGCTTATAGATGGGGGAAGTGGCCCCAAGTGTAATTTTTTGGGGATATTTCCTATGTAGTGGGACTTGTGAGCCATGCATCTACCACTAGAATACTGTTAAGCGGATTTTCATATATATATATATATATATATATATAACACTATAGCTTGTAGATTGGAGAGGTGGCCCCAAGTGTAATTTTCTTGGGGATATTTCCTATGTAGTAGGACTTGTGAGCCATGCATCTACCACTAGAATAGTGTGAAGGGGATTTTCATATATTTTAGTAGGATAGGTGGTGGTTAGGAAAAGTTGAGGGTAATTATCCAAATCACTGAGGGTCTTCACTTGATGAGAAGGTTTGGTTGTGTATATGTTATGTTTATCTTCATGGGTTACACATTCCATGAGGGTCCTAACTTGCTTGAAGGCGTTAACATGGACATGCACTCATAGGTTGGGGTTGCTCATGTATTTAATTTGCACATTTCTTGTCATTCACTGATTGAGGACTTGCCTAGTTCTCCTAATTTTTACAAGGAGCTAGAATAGGGAAAAGCAATGTTTTTGTATGTTTGTGGACGAAGGCTCGAGTATTATGGGTGTTTATTCTAGGTTATATTGCAATCCTACATCTAAAAAAATTATAGTAGATTGTCCACACATTAGTGTTGACTCATAAATGTATTACTCTCATCTCTTTAAAATTCTATGCCTAACTAATAGTGCATGACTCCAAGATATTTCATGTAAATTCTACACACGTACATGCGTACGCGCACACCCGTGCACACACACGCACATGCTAGGCTAGTTAAATATATTGATTACACACACTTTTTTGTGTGTGGTGAATATTGGTCTCTCTCTCTCTCTCTCTCTCTGAGCATTTTTTGTGACTTGGGCAACTCCTTGTGTATAGTAATACAGATGCATAAAGACAAATTCCTTTAAAAAAAAGACTAGATTTATTTGCATTGTCTCCTTAGATGTAGTGCTATGGTGGAGGATTAAAACTCTTTCATGAATTTGCACTTGTAATTAAAAAAAATTTAATTAACTTCAAATCATCTTACAAAAACGGACTTTTAATAGCCAACTCCCTCTAGAAAATCACTTGCTTTCTCTTTTGAATCCAAAAGCCCTTGCTTTACCACTATACTAGGAGGCAATGCCTACGTGCACTCTTTTTAAAAAAATCAATACATGTCGATTTTTATCATATAATAAAAAAGAAAAATATTACAAAATTTGGTCATCTATAATGGGCACACTACTCGTGAACTTCACCATATAGGTATATAACTTAGACCGAAGAAACATTGACATCTCTAAGACAAGAACCCACAAGAGAGTCTTTCCTGTCCACTATCTAGCCCATGTTAGCTTTTTTTCAGGAGTAGCACTACATTTTCCCAGTAACCAAAGTCAGCTTTACCTTTCAACTGCATCAATCTGCAACATGTCTTCCTAGTGGGAACCAAGAACACAACTTATCAGCAGACCAAGGCATGTCCTTCCACTTCCCAACCCCCTTCTGCTTTGCTTATTCAATAAACCAATTAAAAGACTCAATCAAGGAGCTTTGTACTCAAACACCCTAGGGATCCATTTGCATAGTAGGGCTATTTGTTTGTTAATATCTAGAACACCTAGGCTGATAATGCCGTTTGTGTCTGTCAGGCTCCTCTACCCATATAAAGGCTCTCAACATCTTTTGAATTTCCATCTAGTGATTCTTCCTAAACCTCCACATAAAGGCCAAATATGTTATTGTAGCTGACAATACATGCTTCATTATAAGCACCGCGACATTCCTCCCCATTGTTACTCCATGCCATGCCCTCATCTCCTACCAAATTTTCTCATTGAACCAATAAAAACATTATTTGAGCATCACTCCAACCCCCACTTCCTTGGCAATGCATCGATCCACTTAGGTTGGGTTCCAACATCACTTCTAAGCCAAAGGTTTTCTCCCAACTACACACCAACCTAAAACATTATGCATCAATATAGCAAGATTTCCACACTTTTCCAAGGAAAGTGCCACCATGTCATTAGCAAAAAGCTACATACACATATGGCTCCGTGACGACAGCAACTCACCCCTAATAGCACCCTTGACCGCACCCTTTTTAAATATGTGAATCAGAGGCACTGTGCAAATAGAAAACAACAACGGTGTCAAAGGACAGCCTTGCCTAACCGATCTTCAAAGCTCAAACCTTCCCATAACACCTCCATTGAGACAAGGCACAACCGAGGCATTTTAAAAAAAAGCACCAACCATCTTGGAGAATCCTGCTCCAAAACACAATTTATCCAAAACAGCTAAAATGAAGTCCCATCGTACTTTGTCATAGTTTTTGGAAATCAAAGCCTAGCAACACACCTTTGCGACAGCACCTTCTATGGATGCAAATGCCCAAAGATCTACTAATATGCAAGATGCATCTCTGCTTGTGAATTATAAATCTAGATCAATGAATCCCCATCATAGTTTCAAGCAACCCACAGTCTTTGGGAGCATTACTTTTACGTTCAGTATATCCATTGAGTACGGTGGATAACAGAGATATAAGAGATGCTTTGAACTTTTTGCATGTCACCATTTCAATGAAATGAAGACTTAGAGGCCTGTTGAAGACTTAGTCTCCACCTACGTGGCCAATAACCCAGGGTCAGCATAGGTTAGGATAAGTCAATCCCATGGCACAAGGCGATTACTAAGCATGTAGTAACCTTGCACATACAATGGGTGCGATATAATTGTCTTTTGATCTTTATCATCTTAGTCTAGTGTAAAAAATAACACAAACTAATACTGTTTGTAACTGATAAGTAGTGGGCTAATGCAATGGTATGATGTTTTGTAACAAGGGCTGTTACTAAAAGATATAATTGATTGTAGAGACTTATAACAGTCGGAAGGGATCTGGACAGCTATAAAAGTCTTGCAACAACCCATTTTGAGGTTGAGTTGTTGTTTATCTCTGCTGAAGCATAATACAAAATATTAGTTTTGCAAATTCACGAGTTCTCTGCTGTTCTTTCGTTGTTTAGTTCAGTCTACATGCAATCCGACTCCTGTCAGTCTCTTGTCCAACTCCTTGTACCTGTTGCATTTGAGTTGATGTGTGTTTTATGTTTTTATTAGCTGAATGCACTCTGAACACATTTGGCGATCCTCACAGCATTCATTCCTAGAGTCTCTGGTTCACGCTGCTTCACGTTGATATCAATAGCAGAGATAGCAAAGCAACAACTCCACAAACACAAAAGCAAGTCAAAGAAGAAACAGATTTACTAGATGATTTTCTCGTGTGAGTACGCCACTCATACAAACCCACAGCCCAACCGAATACGATAGCGAGGCTGGAGCGGTGAATGATCATTCATAGTTCACACACCAAATCTATGTAGTTTGCATTACTACAAAAGCCACGTACAATTCATTCACATCGAATAGCCAGGTGCAAACGACCACCGAGGCAAGCTATAGCCAAACAAGCTAGATTGCATCAATACAGAATTCCGCAAACAACAATAGTCAGATTACCGATGGAAAGAAGACCAATACCAGACGACTATAAATCAATACAACAATAGTCGGATTATCGACGGAAAAAAGACCAACGACAGACGCAAATAAATCAACATAACAACAGTCGGATTATCGGCGAAAAAATGACGGGCAACAGGCGACATCAAAAACAATGACAAGCAACTACAACAACTACACTCTCACATCAACATGGAGTCGCAATAGGCAGAGCAGCGTTTGAGGCTTCAAACTCACGAACAATCAATCGACTAAAATCCAGTGAGTAAAACTTTCTCCATTTATTTCATGGGAAGCACAGTCCATGTCAAATAGGATTGAGGAATATCTCTCTCCACATCGTGTTGGTATTGCATACTTTACACAAAATAGAAGTCGGGCAGACACTGCATCACAAATGGAAGATCCAGATGACATTCTACACGGCTCTGATTATATTCCAAGTGGCACAAGTTCCTCAGACAATTCATTACATAGCAGGGAACTGCATGAAGCACAAGCTGAATTACAAAAACTGATGCTGCTCAGTTCTACACAAGAACTCCTACAAAGAGTATTCGTAGCAAATATTGCAACTAATGTATTCATGACTGCAAGGCAGAGGCTAAATTTCCATCCCCTCCCCAAACCTCCTAAAAAGAAGATTTCCCAAGTATAAGCTAGTGCACCAGTACAACCAAAGATGCAGAACCCCTAGTCAAAGCAGCCAAATTTACTGGCAAAGATAAAGAAGACCCTGATAGTCATGTTGGACAGTTTGAGACAAGATGGACAGCTAGTGGATTTGGACAATTGCTAGACGCTACCAAGAAAGAACAATTTGCAGCTACCTTCAATGGTAAAGCAATGAACTGGTTTATGCAGTATGGTGTTGCTCATTTGTTGACAATGACACATTTAAAGTAGCATGCTTGAGTTGTTTTAGAAAAGAAAAAACTCTGGAGGATATCCTCAAGAAACTGAGAACTATGAAACAAAAAGATATTATGGTTGAAGATTATTCTCAGATGTTTCGAAACCTCAACAGAAGACTAACAATAGATTAACTAGGAGCAACTAGGGGATTATTTTTGCAAAGGATTAAACAAAGAATTGAGAACTGTAGTAGTTGGCAAGGACCAGCTTGGAGGGGCAAATGACTTTAATAATTTGGTAGAAGCAGCCCAACGGGCAGAAAGGAGACTTAGTACAGTATCAAAGTCCAAGAAGACAAAGAAGAAAAAGCATTCAGATTCACAATCAGATTCAGATACGGACACTAATAGTGAAGCAAAAGAAGACATTGATGAGGAAGAAGCTACATCATCAGAAGAAGATGAAGATGATGAATAATATTCCAAGAAGAAAAAGAAAGAAAGAAAGCAGAAAAACAAAGAAAAATCCACAACAAAAAAGACAGCAGATAAAATCTCCAGGCTGGAGAAAATGATCAAGGAGCAGCTTTAAAGCTTGAAGCCACCACCTCAAGCACCACAGCCCCAAAAGATTCCATGTGAATTTTGCAAGAAAGATAACCATGACAAAGAAAGATGTTGGTACAACCCAAACTATAGAGGGAGGGTACCACCCTATGTACAACAATAACACAATCAAGAGCCAGCTGTACCTGCCAATCAAGTAGTAGTAGCAAGGCCAGAGCCCAATAAAGATATCTAAATATAGCCCCTAGAAGACCATTTCAGCAACAATGGGGAAATCAACAACAACAACAACAAGGACAAACCCAGGCATGCACTTATTATGGCATGGATGGCCATAGGTAAGGCCCACAATGTGAACTTTGGTCTTGAAAAATGATATTTTATTAATTTATATAATCTTTGGATTCTGATGTAATATGTTGGTTGCAGGATACTTTATGGGTTTATGAGTATACTGGACACAAGGGTGGAACCAGAGGGTCTTTTGGTGGGGGGATGGCATCGATCGGCTGCTACATCAATAGAATGGCTCAACACATTTTGGTGTTCCATCGACAATTATCGCCAGATGGAAAGATAAACATCATGAAGTTCAGGGTCCTCAATCGGATGGTGAAGATGAAACCCATCCGTCCTACTGTCGCGATCGTGTTGTTTTGATTAGGTGTAGTGTAGCTTTGTTTTTGTTCTTAGATACACGATCTGGTCCACTTCATAGTATTATAGCTATTGCAGGGCTAGCTCGCATTACAGATCCCTTGGCTATAGAGGATGAAATTGTGCAGCCCTCTCTGCTTCAGCAAGCAAAAAGGGATCTGAGCCAAGCAGGAAGAAGCGTAGACTAGAGTGGCTTAGGCATTCAAGCTTTGGTGATCTTTGTGATACTACTCAATGTAAATAAAGAATATAATTTTCAAATTATTTTCTCTTCCCGTTTACAAGACATTGTTTCCTTTTCTATGTTGAGTAAAATTGAGTATTATTTCCTTTTGCATGTTCTAATAAGATTTGATGTTTATTATTTCATTTTGCTTTTGTATACATTGAGAGTGCATGTAAGTAAATTAATAGATTGCAAATACATTGAAAATAAATTTAAGATTGCACATGCAAAGACAATTCTAAAAAAGACATTTTATTATATTGATGCCTGTAGGCAGAGTACAAGGTAGATGCCCATAGGCAGAGTATAAGATAGATGCCCGTAGGTAGAGTACAAGGTGGAGCATATAAAATCCCTAAGTGCCCTTGGGCTTCCTAAGACGTACAATAAATTTTGCATGTCTGCAGCGATCACCATGACCCTTTTCCTATGGATGGCAGCCAGTTGGGTGTCATCCATGAGGTCTACTAGTAGGTAGGCCTCAGATGCATGCTGCAGTGCAAGCAAGGCATCTCTAAACTCCCTGTGCACTAGTTGCATTGAAATGCTCCACAACTTTGCTCATTGACTCAGATGTTATCTCTGATTTTAGACTTATGAATTTTGGATGTTGTATAACAGACTCCAACATTTTTTTTTGTAAACACTTCACCCATAGCACCATAGTGTTCATCATGGATAGACATGAGTTCTGAACACTCCTACAAGCTCTCACTCGACACTTCCAGTGACCACTTTTCTTGGATATTTCATCCATTGGTGGACACAATTTCCTCTTACATAGTCTTGGACCCATTGGAGTATCCTTCATGAATGATAATGTTTTTTCTAACTTCTTGATGTCATCCTTCAGAGCTGTGTTTTGCATCTGTAAGTGAATTGCATTTATAGTGCTCTCTCCTAATTGAGCATCTATTGTTTGAACCTTTACCTGTAATTCTTGATTTTTCTTCTCTATGCCATCATATGCGGACATTTGGACACTTGTAGCTTGCATAGATGATACCAAATGTTGATTCCAAGCCTCCAACATTGCAATCCTTTTGTCTCTTTCAGTAAGCAAAGATTGATATTGGCTGTGAAGGCTACTTGCTCCATGACTGATCAACCTTCGACAATATCCTAACAAACCATTCTCATCCTTACATAGGGACTTTATTAAGCTGGTCAATCCATGGAATTGAGGAGTCTGATAAGTTTGTGGATCTACTGGATATATTTTCCCTTCTAACCACAAATCCATATGTGCTATTCCTTCATTTCGAAGAGTTACTAAATCACTTTCACTTGCTAAGGAGGATTCATTCCTCTTTAAAAATGGTGCATCCTCTGCATCTATTTGAAAATGGATATCCACCTTTTTTAAATTCCGAGCGGCTTGCATGATTTTATGCACTTTCCACCTAATATAATATAACATTGACATCAATAAATAATATACAAACATGACATGTTTCAGAAAAGTATCAAACCAAGCAAAAATGAAAACCAATTTTGCATGCAAAATCTAACGATTGAAATCTACAAATTCAAAAAAGCGTTTACTTGTCATCAAACACTGTTAAACTATGTGAATGAACAATACCTCAGAGGGATCTTTGAAGATAAAACGTGATCAAACTTGTCCTCCTCAATGGTCCCTCTTGTAATCTAGGATGTTGAAATTGATGGATTTTTTTCCAATACTAATTATATGCTTCCAAACAACTCCAAATCTGTTTCTAACCATCTTCTATAAAAAAACTCAATAGTAAGAGTGTATCTTTTAAAACAAAAAAAACTTTCTTCCTCTTTAAATCATGTATTAAAAGAAAACAACAAAATTACCAAAACAAATGACAAATTAACTCCTTCTTCAAAGTTGCATCATAAAATCTCATTATTTTCATTGTCTTACATTGTTCTAAAGGTTTTTTCACCTGAATCTCCATGCAAGTTGCTTTGATAGACCCTGATTTGTGTTGAAAACTAAAAACATTCTAAAACTACATGAATGAATAGTACTTGATTCTTGGAGCAAGATTCTTTGAAAGAAAAATGTGATCAAACTTGTCCCTCCCAATGGTCCCAAATGTGTTCCAGGATTGATGAAGTTGATGGTTCTTGCTTCAAAACAAATTATATGCTCCCAAACATCTCGAAATCTATTTCAAGCAATATCATGTAGAAAACCATTGATAGTAAGAGTGAAAAAGACTCATTTCTCATGGACTTTCTTACAAAACAAACAAAATTTCCAATTTTTTTTAACCATGAAAAAAAAAAAAAAACACAACTACACAAAATGAACTATGAACTAAGCGTCTCTTCAAAGTTACATCATTAACAAACAAATCTCGTCATAATCACTGTGTTGCATTGTTTCAAAGATTATCTCTCCTGAACCTCCATACAAGCTGCCTGGATGGAGCCCAAACCTTCACAAATGGTTCGAAATAATGCACCCTTAGAGATTGTAGCAGGGAAAGTAACTAGTATTGAGAGATGGGCAAAAGAAAGATTGATTCTCATGCATCAGCAACTGCAATGCCTGAAAGTCAATCTTCTTTGATCCTTTCTCAAAGAATCTCGTCCAGTAGCTCCTTCTAAGCTCCAAACACCTTGCATCATTGATGGCTCACTTAGAACATTGATTACCTTGTCTTCTTAAATGAAATGATTTCAGATCGTAGGAGAATCTTAGATGAGAGAGGAAAAGACGAGATTTGAAGGAGAAGTGCCCAAAATAGAGAAAGAAGAAGGTAGGTTGAATCTCATTGAACGTTTTGAAAGAATGAGAGTGAAATGGGAGGGAAATACAGGTGGTAGAGAAGAGAAGTGACGAGATTTTGGCATGAGAGTCCATCCCATGAGAGGGAGAACAGAGAAAGAAGCTTCCTGCTCAAGAGCTAGCATGAAATTTGAAAAGAGGGCTGGAGCAAAGAAAAATTCAAAATGGTGCTCAGAAATGAGGGGGAAGCAAGAGGAATGAGAGAGAATGAAAGGAGTTGGATAGTTGGATGGGAGGATTTGGTTTTAGGTCAAATGGTTCAAGTTTGGTTGAGAAACTAGGTTTCTCAGTTTGGTTATAGTTAAAAAACGTGATGGGAGAGTTGAGACAGCAAGTGGGTGCTCCACCTCATTGTTTGGCCCATTGAATAAAGAAATAGAGAAGTCAGGCCACTTCCAATACTCTATTGCCCTCCACCAACCAATATTCTATTGGGTTTTATTCACCTTATTCTTCCATGTCACCAGCCCAAGGGCTCCCTTACAGGGCCCTTTTTGAGTCAAAAATTTTGTAATGTCATGAAGATCATATACTAGGCATCTGTACCCATCAAAAATAACTCTGAAACCTAAAGTGGCAATTGTTGAAATTGAAATCAAGTTGACTTCAATTCCGAGCACAAAAAGAACATTTATCAAAGTGACAGGATGGCTTGAAATAGATGTGACCTACACATCTCCAATTCCTTTTACAGTATTGGAAGCATTATTAGCACTTGTGACAGTCCCCCCTCGGAAGCTAAGGAATGAAACAACTGTCCGCAAGATGTGACGTGCTTAGAAGCACCACTATCAAAATACCAAGATTGAGCATCATTTGCAGTAAAGAATGCATCAACTTTGGAGGGATCAAAGGGGCAATGGACAACCCATGCCCAATCATCTTGGAGAGCATGTGCATGTGAGGCATCTGCTGGCTCATGGGATTCAATTGCATGTGAGGCATTGATTGTCAATCTTGCTTTCTTTTTCTCCAAAGCAATGTGCTTCCTGCATTTTGAAATGTCATGCCCTGGCTTGCGACAATAGTTGCATCTTTTCTTCTTTGACTTATATGCTGTATTTTGAGATGCATTGGAGGAATTGCCACTGTTAGGTGCATATTTAGGCTTGCCCATAGGCTTGGAAGCCTTGCCTTTACCTGTCTGTTGTGAAGAAAATGCATGATTAGGAATAGTAGCTTGCCTATTAGCATGACTTTTCTCTTCCTACAAAAGCAAAGTGACTACTGATCAAAGGAGTAGTGGTCTAGATTACCATGGCCACTAGTCAAAGGGTTGTTGCAAACCCTTGATATGTATTTGGTAGCCCATTCAATGTGGTACTGACAAGCTGAGAATTTGGCACCCCCTTATCAATATTGGCAGGTTGTTCCATGAGGTCCTTGACCTTTGTTAGGTAGGCATCCATAGAGTCGCCTTCATTCATGCTGACTTCCTGCAATTGCCTTCTTAAATATGCAACACGTGCCTCATTGTGAATCTGATAAACAGAAGCCAATTTATCCCAAGCATCCTTTGCTATTCTGCATGACTGGATGTGTGGAATAATGATTCTCTTGCATGATAAAGCAATATAGGAATGTGCATTTACATCTCTTGCATCCCATCTTGTTTGTTCCTGAGTTGGAGCAGCAACATGGGTGCTAGAGGATAAAGCATCAAGAGGGGTGCCCTCTGCAGAGGGACCAACAATAGGGGCAGCCACTAGAGCATTGGTTGGCCTCAGATCAACCCTAGAAACAATGTTCCGAAAATGCCTTGCAACAAGAATATGTTTCATGAGATAAGACCACATCGGATAGTTGGTGTCATCCAACTTATCATCTTCACGAAGAATGCCAAATAAATCATGATTGTTGCCAGCCATTGCAAATGGGATACCCTGAAAAGAAAAGACCTGAAAACACAAAAGCCTCAAGGCTATCATTGCAAAGAGTTGGCTGTCCAAAAATGACAGCAAATGTCTGCAAGTGAATGTCCTGCAAATTTCCAGCCCAAATCAAAGGGCATATGCAAATTTGACCCAAATGTGACTGTGTCAAGAAATGACACTGCAAAAATCAGCAAATCTGGCAAAAGCCCCAAATGTAATGAGGGCAAAAAAGCAAAAAATAGGTAAAATATAGAAAAGCCCCAAATTTTGATGAGATTTTACAAATGTGACCCAATGTCTTGCAATCTGACCCAATGTCCTGCAAATGTGACCAAATGTCCTACAATCTGAACAAGAAATTGCAATCCAAATCCCAAAGCTCCAATGTCTTGCAAGAAATTGCAGCCAAAAGAAGAGAAATGAACTAAAAACCCCAAATTTTCCAATGTCCTGCAAAAGCCCCAAAACTGCAAATGTCTGTAGATGACTGCAGTGAGACCCACAATGGGTTGTAGCAAGTAAGAACCTGGTTCACATCCAATGCTAAAACAATTGGAATGGCTGGAGGCAATTTGTTGGCATATTCGCACGTGCGGAGTCTGTACGGAACACCTACAGATGGAACAGAGTAGGTACAAGTTGTACGGACAGCTGATCTACAGGTACACCTGTATGGAAGGCTGTACGAAGTAGGTACGCATGGAGCATATACAAAGCAAGTACACCTGTACGGAGTAGGTACGGTGTAGGTAAGCCTATACGGAGCAAGTACGAGGTAGGTAAGCTTGTATGGAGCAGGTACACCTGTATGGAGCAAGTACGATGCAGGTAAGCTTGTACAAAGTAGGTACAGCTACACGTACCACTATATGGATGGTGTGGGACTATGAGCAGATGCGATGGGCAGCTAGTAGAAGATGCAAATCTGTACGGTGAGGCCCGGGACTTGTACAAAATTTGTACAGATGTCCGCACAGCCATCAGTCATACAGATTGTATGGATGGCATGTGACTCGAGCTATTGATGGCTGGGAGCAATGTAGGTTCGGGGGCAAGGGAGCAGGTTCTAGGAGCTCTGATACCACTATAGGTGTGTGGAATTGGAATAAGCACAAGAGTCGAAGCAAAGAGCTAAAGGCTGTCACATCAACTAGAATAGTGGAAAATGAAAGTACAAAGTACATGAAAAAGACCCTAGTTTGGGCATTTCAAGAGCTCATGCGTCACTTTTAAGAGCCCACTGCCTGACGATGCCTATGGAGCGTTTATAGTTTGGGCATTTCAAGAGCCCACACATCATTTTCGAGAGCTCGTTGCCTGACACTGGTGATCATTTTCTCCTTCTTGATCTCCCAAACTTCCATTTCAATATGTATTCTCATTGATGTTTCTCAATTGTTGTTATCTTATCGATGCATATTTGCATATTATTAATATGACGATTTTCAGAAGTTGTGTTTCACCAACAACTGCTTTGTTTCTAGTGGTTCACTTTCCACGGTGTTTGTTAACACCACCAATTGGAGTTATTTTTAGCACCTCAAGTAAAATATACATGTTGTCCCCAAACAGTGTTTCTTAACACCACCAAATACATGATTTTCAAACTCTTCCACAAATGCTTTCTTTCGGTTGTTATACCCAATGAAATGTTTCACAACTGATGAAGTTTTTCATAATCATTGGAATTTCCAAATAGCGGTATATTTCAATATTGGGAAAATTCCCACAATCAATGAAACTTTTCCCTTTTTTAAAAAAAAAATGCGGGTTTATATTAATATGAAAGAGTCAAATATATACAAATTCCAAAAAGTCCCTAAGACTTCAAAATAGGGACTTGTTCAACTGAACCATTAGTAACAGAAAAATGGAAAACTCCATCTCCACTATCTAGTAGTGTCATGCGGCTACCACATGTGCCACCACTCGAAGAACGCTTGTACCTGGGATTCGAGGGTAGGGGCATGACTTTTTTAATTTGGCTTTCGGTCTTGGAGTGGGAGGGTAGAAGTTATTTGGTGTGACTTCATTGCGAACTTTAACAGTAACACCTATCGGGTCATTTCTTGAGACATGCCTCTTATACATCACAAGAGGAGGGGGCACTGCAAGAGACAGACATGGAGAGGGTGCAACATATGTAGGAGAAAGCTGAGGGGATGCCAAAGCAGTATAGGTGGATGATGACAAGGGGGAAGCTGCATGAGGAGGTGAAGAAGTGGGCACGGGGAGCACGGGGAAGGAGAAAGTGGGCATAGAGGGCACAGGTTTCTTGGCCTATGAGGTTGTCTGATTGGGTGTAAGTACCAATTGAGGGCTAGCTTCCAAAGGGATAACATATTTTCCAACTTGTTTTTGTATCTAAGCCAAGAGGGCGGTCTCTTTTCTCACGAACTGCTCATCCTTCTTGCAGTATTCTTCGATTTGTTGTTTTAGATGGGATCAAGGGTTGTGTTATGAGTGTTGTGCTCAGCATATGTGAGTTTTATATCATGTGAAGTCCCCCAAGAGTTCTATTATATAATGTTCTAAAAAATGACAAAAAAAATCAAGGCCCCCAAGCTCAACCCAAGAAAAGATCGCAAAAAAATGAAAAAGCTCGCAATCAAAGCTTGCAAAAATAAAGCGTCCTATCCTCGCAAGGACTTGCATGCCATCTTGCATGGTCTTGTCTTTGCCTATGAGGAATTAAAGATTCTTCTTCCTTGCTTTGTGTTTATCTCCCACACAACTTGAGACACCAAGGATTTTGTGTGTGGTACAGTTATAGTATCCCTTATTTCAATTGGTTTGTAGCTTACCATCGGATTACTTTTGTTGCTCTTTCTTCTACCGAGGCTGAGTACAAATCAGCATGCTTTGCTTCTTGCGAGGCAGTGTGGTTGAGGAGGAGGGTGTTGGAACTCAAGTTTGGAGCAACCATTTGCAGATCTGTTAGTTCCGGTGGACTCAGGAGGTCCTAAAACTTCTATGTTGCTCATCATTCGCACTCCGTGGAGTTTACAAACAGCTCTGTTTCCAAAAATGTTTTTCAGTCCGTGTGTTGGACCCAGTGATTGAGACCACGGTTTCCAAAACTATCTATCCCATTGTGTTCCGGATGCCCAAAAACCCCTACCTGTCAGTTCTTATGTGATTCGGTGGAGGATTCTCAGAGTTATAGATCTCTATGTATTCGATTTCATCTCTCTGTTATGCATTTTCCATTCTAAGGTTTTGAAACCTTAGATTTATGCCACATGGCAGTGGATAAGTGTTGACTCCCATTTCTCACTCATCGGTTGGGATTTTGGAGTTTCGAAAGAAGAGAGATACTTGCAGATTTTCTTGCTGAGTCCGATTATGCAATGGCGCCCATATTTTGAGGCATCTCAGGTTCTATTTTCAGTAGCGGTCATTACCGTGGGACTATGATTTCTTGAACATACCTTATGCAGATCACTCTGGTTGTAGTTTGAGTAGTGTGCGCTCATTCATAGTGTGCATTGGGTTGCAGTGGATGATTTATAGGCCATTTGGATGCATTGCAGTCCTTATTGGATGCGCTGATAGGCCCAAATTTCCTTGTGGGATGCTATTTTTATGGACACTTTACACATGGATGCTATTTTATGCTGAGGGACAACTTTGACACATTGCAGGTGATGCACTGATAGTGCTATGCTCTCTTGGATGAGATATTATTAATGCATATGCTAGTGGACGGTGTTTATGCTTGAGTCATTTGGCACTTATTGGCATTTTGGATTGCCATTGCAGTTGGCATTTTCTTTTGGACCAGATTTGCTCATATGGATGCATAGTATATGCACATGAGTCAGATGCTTTAAGACATGAGTTTTGGTGATATTTCACTCTATTGTGGCATACACATTTGGGTGCACCTGGTATTTGGTGTGATTCTCTCTTGTAGGCACTAGCATTTGGGATTTTTGCTTCATTTGCATCATGGCATCCTCTTCCATGTCTGAAAAGGAGTTTTTTAGCATTAAAAAGTTTGATGGGACAAACTTTTCTTTGTGGAAAGAACAAATAAGGGATGTACTTATTCAAAAGAAGCAGATTAAACCCTTGGCAGGGATTGAAGCTAAGCTTGTAAATATGTCTGAGTATGATTGGAATGAGTTGGATGCATTAGCAAAATCTGCTATTAGACTTCATCTTGCAGAGTCAATTTATTTCATAGTAGTAAATGAGCAGACTACAGAAGATTTATGGAAGAAACTGTGTGCCACTTATGAAAAAGAAACTGCCTCTAATAAAGTTTACCTCATGAAGAGGTTATTTGAGCTGTAAATGAAGGAAGGGATCTCCATTGCTTCTCACTTGAATGAATTCAATATTATTTTCAGAGAAGATGAATTTTGATGCGGAGACTAAGGCAATATTTCTCTTATGTTCATTGCCATCCTCATGGGATACCTTTTGTACAGCTGTCAGTAACTCTGCACCTAGTGGAGTACTGAAATTCGATGATGTTGTGGGTAGCTTGTTGGCCGAGGAGATTAGACGGAAGTCTATCGATGGCAACAAGCAGGATGTAGCCTTAAATGTGCAAAGGGGCAGATCATAGTTCAAGGGGAAGTCCCAAGAAAGAGGGAAGTCTCATAGCAAATCCAGGGCACGGAACATTAAGTGTTACCACTGTGGCAAGAAGGGCCATATGAAAAAGGATTGCTACAAGCTGAAAAAGAGAGCAAAAGGATAAGAAAAAGAATGCAAATTGGGGTGCAAATCAAAAGGAAGAGAGTCCAAGGGAGGAAAAAGGAAAAATGAAGATCGAGGAGATCAATGCAGTCACACATGATAGTGACAATGACGTTCTTTTCATGTCTAGTTTATCTGCAGAGTTGCTTACCACTTCAGATGATGCATATTCCTAGGATTGGATTTTGGATTCTGGTGCTTCATTCCACGTTACTCCCCATTAGTAATGGTTCTCCACTTATGATAGTGGAAAGACAGGTTGTGTGCATCTTGGAAATGACTATGCATGTGACATAGTGGGAGTAGGTGATATAAAGTTTTCTTTTGCAAATGGGTCTGCTTGAAACATAATAGACATGTGCCTAAGTTGACCAAGAGTCTTATTTCAGTGGGTCAGCTAGATGATGCTAGTTTTCACACCACTTTTGGCTTTCAAACTTGGAAAATTCAAAAGGGCTCTATGCTTTTGGCCAGGGGTGCCAAGTGTGGGACTTTGTATCCCTTACATGTATCAGGGATATTCGATCATGTTGTTGCAATAACCGAGCAGCCAAGCACTTCTTTGTGGCATTGTAGGTTGGGGCACATGAGCCAGAATGGAATGAAACTCTTATGCCATTTGGGTTATGTACCGCATTTGAGTTTCTCTGATTTTGAATTTTGTGAGCACTGTCTCTATGGGAAGCAAACTAAATCAGCCCATAAAAGAAGGGGAAAGAAAGAGTTTGAAAAGCTTGATTTGGTGCATTCAGACGTATGTGGTCCCATGCCTACACGGTCATTATGCGGGGCTGAATACTATGTGACATTCATTGATGATGCAACTAGGAAAATGTGGGCTTATGCTATAGCTCAGAAGAGTGATGTGTTCCAGGTATTTCAGAATTGGCTGGCCTTGGTTGAGAATTAGTCAGGTAGAACGCTTAAATGCCTACGGACTGACAATGGTGGAGAGTATCTCTCTCATGACTTTCAGCATTTCTATGATACACGTGTGATTAAGAGAGAGCTCACATCCCCTCATACTCTAGAGCAAAATCCAATTGCAGAAAAGATGAACCATACCATTCAAGAAAGATTGCAATGCATGCTTTCCAATGCAAGTCTTTCTGGTGGTTTTTGGGCTGAGGCAATGAAGACTGTAGTGCATGTGATCAATAGATCACTTAGTAAGAGTTTGGATGGTGGTATTCCTGAAGAGGCATGGAGTGGCAAGAAGCCCTCTTACTCTCATTTGCGTATATTTGGGTGTGAGGCATATGCACATGTGCCAAAAGGGCTTCGAAAGAAGCTAGATCCTAAGTCTAGGAAATGCATCTTTTTGGGTCATGGTGAAAGTGGAGAGATGGGCTATCGTCTCTGGGATCCAGAAGCAAAGAAGATCATATGCAACCATGATGTAGTCTTCAATGAGAAGAAGATGCATAAGGCACCCATGAAGGATGTGGAAATGAGGAGAATCACTTTCCAGGATGTGATTCCACCTGCATATGTTGATAGACAGCAAGCTGTCCATGCACCAAATGTGCAAGAAATGGTACCACCAAGTACTCCCACAGGTATACAATCAAGGGTAGATGATGGATCATCTATTGGTGGAAATGATGAACCAAATGTGGCTGATATGCAGGTGGGACAGCAAGCTGAAATGCCCTTGAGAAGATCATCTAGAGTGTCTAGACCGCCTGATAGGTTTGTTCCAGGGGTAGACTATGTGATGCTTACTGATTGCAGGGAGCCTTCTTGCTACAGAGAGGCTATGATGCACGAGGATCAATGCAAGTGGGAGTATGCTATGTAATCAGAGATGAGTTCACTTATGAAGAATAAGACTTGGGACTTGGTTTCTTTGCCACATGGAAAGAAAGCATTGCAATGTAAATGGGTCTACAAAATGAAGGTCACAGGTGATGATGTGCCTAGGTACAAGGCCCGTTTGGTTGCTAAAGGGTTCAAGTAAGAGAAGGGTGTGGACTTTGATGAGATATTCTCTCCGGTTGTGAAGATGACCACACTTAGATGCATGCTTGGACTAGTGGCATCAGAGGATATGGAGCTTATGCAGATGGATGCCAAGATAGCTTTCTTGCATGGGGATTTGCATGAGGAAATTTACATGGTGCAGCCGGAAGGGTTTGAAGAAAAGGGCAAAGAGTATTTAGTTTACAAGCTGAAGAAGAGTCTCTATGGTCTTAAGCAAGCACCTAGAGAATGGTATCAGGAGTGAAATTGATCACTGCCTCTACACTAAAAGGGCTAAGGATAATAGCCTGATAATCCTGGCACTATATGTGGATGCTATGCTATTGGCTAGCAAGAATACTTATGAGCTAGATGCATTAAAGGCCAAGTTGCATGAGGCCTTTGATATGAAGGATTTGGGACTTGTAGGTCATATTCTTGGTATGCGCATCATGCGTGATCGGAGTAGGAAACTCCTTTGGCTTTCACAAAAGGAGTATGTTACAAAAGTATTGTAGCATTTCAATATGAAGGGGGGGAAGGTAGTGAGTACTCCATTCCCTCCATATGTGAAACTGAGTCATACAGATAGTCCCAAATTAGAAGAGGAGAGGGCCATGATGGCCAAGGTTCCTTATGCATCAGTGGTTGGGAGTCTTATGTATGCTATGATAACTACTAGACCAGACATTGCATTTGCAGTGGGAGTTGTTAGCCGGTATATGGCTAATCTAGGAAAGAGGCATTGGGAGGCAGTTAAGTGCATCATGAGGTATATGAAGGGTACCAAGGAGATGTGCATCTGCTTTGGTAAAGGAGACATGCGTGTACTTGGGTACATAGATTTAGACTATGCAGGGTATGTGGATAGTAGGAGATCCACTTCTGGTTATGTGTTCACCTTTGCAGGTGGTGCAGTGTCGTGGATGTCTCGTGCACAGAAGTGCGTTGCTTTGTCTACCACAGAGGCTGAGTATGTTGAAGCTACAGAGGGTTGCAAGGAGGCTATATGGCTTGATCGGCTAGTGGGAGATTTGGGGATTCATACAGGTGTACCGACATTGCATAGTGATTCCATGAGTGCTATTCAGCTAGCACGGAATCTGGTCTTTCATGCAAAGACCAAACACATTGAGGTCAGGTACCATTTCATGAGGGAGGTACTTGAGGACAAGCACATAGAGCTTGTCAAGGTTCATACAGATGATAACCCTGCAGATATGCTGACGAAGAGTCTACCTAGTCAGCGGTTTGAGTATTGTCATGTATTGATGGGCATTGGATAGTATGCTCACTGGTTGTTCTACCACAGAGGCTACGTATATGTTGCAGCTACAGAGGGTTGCAAGGAGGCTATATGGCTTGATCGGCTAGTGGGAGATTCGGGGATTCATACAGGTGTACCGACATTGCATAGTGATTCCATGAGTGCTATTTAGCTAGCACGGAATCCGGTCTTTCATGCAAAGACCACACACATTGAGGTTAGGTACCATTTCATGAGGGAGGTACTTGAGGACAAGCGCATAGAGCTTGTCAAGGTTCATACAGATGATAACCCTGTAGATATGCTGACGAAGAGTCTACCTAGTCAGCGGTTTGAGTATTGTCGTGTATTGATGGGCATTGGATAGTATGCTCACTGGTTGTTCTCCCTTAAAGGCACATTGTCCTTTACGTGGGAGGTTGTGGGGGTTAAAGGTCATTGTGCTTTTACCCTGGTTATGTACAATACTCAAACACATATATAAATGAATGAAAAAGAAGATTAGGGTGGTTCTGCACCCACCAAAACTTGTGTGGCTCTCTGTTTCTCTCTCTCCCTCTTCCGTTCTTGCTTTTGTTGAGAGCACTCTCACCTTTTCTCTCTTTTACTCTACTTTCTTGTCCCACCCCCTCCCTTTCCTCTCCTTTCCTCTCATTTTTGTCCCTCCATCTCATGTCCTTTCCTATCCTCTCCTCTCCTCTCGTAGTTACCAATGGAAGTAATATCACACTACTAGAGGTGGACCTATTATTTCATGGTTGGGGGATTCACTTTGGAATGGTGTAGTACATGTCTCTACTCATGAGGCACATGTAGAAAACACACATTGTCCTTATGAGGTACTGTCCTTACCAAGAAAGTGGTTGGTGAGACAAACCACAAGGTGTTTGTTATTGAGTCTATGGTGGATGACTCATCACTTGCAATAATGTGCACATTTGTGCAAGGTATATGTTTACATATCTACTTTGTGTTGTTAAGAGTGATAGGTCTCCACAAAAATGAGCATATTTTCATCCATTAGACTATGCTCTTGATCACATAGGTGGCTGTGGCCCTATCTCATGAGTAGACTTACCAATGACTATGTGTGTATGATAATGTAAAATAACAATGCAATTCAAGGATACATTTTGGTATGCAAACGTTTGACTCGGTTGTTTAAGCAAGATTCCATAGTCTAACACCTCAAAAAATTATAAGTTCTCTTAAGTTTTTATTTCTATTCTACTCCATACTCATTAATGTGTGGAGGTTACTTGTGATTTTTTACTAAGTAGTCTCATGGTTATTTTATGCAAGAATCCATTGTCTAATCTCAAAACTTGTTGTGATTTTCTTATGTAGGTGCATGGTTATTTTACGCAAGACGCCATTGGATAATCTCAAAATATATAAGTCCTCTTAAGTTTCAATTGCAAGTGAAAAATATTTTTGAGTGGTTTATTTTGAGTGTATGGGAAAGCTTCATGCCAATCCTTAAATGTGAAAGTATGTGAAGGTGTGACTTAATATAATTGTGTGTTTGGAAGAGGGGGAAAAGAGATGGGAAGAGACTATTAGAATACCATAGTGCAATAAAATTAACAAGGAAGACTAATAAATTTGACAAGGAAGACTCGTACTCTAGAGCAAAATCCAGTTGCAGAAAAGATGAACCGTACCATTCAAGAAAGGTTGCAATGCATGCTTTCCAATGCAAGTCTTTCTGGTGGTTTTTGGGCTGAGGCAATGAAGACTGCAGTGCATGTGATCAATAGATCACCTAGTAACAGTTTGGATGGTGGTATTCCTGAAGAGGCATGGATTGGCAAGAAGCCCTCTTACTCTCATTTGCATATATTTGGGTGTGAGGCATATGCACATGTGCCAAAAGAGCTTTGAAAGAAGCTAGATCCTAAGTCTAGGAAATGCATCTTTCTGGGTTATGGTGAAAGTGGAGAGATGGGCTATCGTCTCTGGGATCCAGAAGCAAAGAAGATCATATGCAGCCATGATGTAGTCTTCAATGAGAAGAAGATGCATAAGGCACCCGTGAGGGATGTGGAAATGAGGAGAATCACTTTCCAGGATGTGAATCCACCTACATATGTTGATAGACAGCAAGCTGTCCATGCACCAAATGTGCAAGAAATGGTACCACCAAGTACTCCCATAGGTATACAATCAAGGGTAGATGATGGATCATCTATTGGTGGAAAGGATGAGCCAAATGTGGCTGATATGCAAGTGGGACAACAAGTTGAAATTCCCTTGAGAAGATCATCTAGAGTGTCTAGACCGCCTGATAGGTTTGTTCTAGGGGTAGACTATGTGATGCTTACTGATTCCGGGGAGCCTTCTTGCTACAGAGAGGCTATGATGCGTGAGGATCAACGCAAGTGGGAGTATGCTATGCAATCAGAGATGAGTTCACTTATGAAGAATAAGACTTGGGACTTGGTTTCTTTGCCACATGGAAAGAAAGCATTGCAATGTAAATGGGTCTACAAAAAGAAGGTCACAGGTGATGATGTGCCTAGGTACAAGGCCCGTTTGGTCGCTAAAGGGTTCAAGCAAGAGAAGGGTGTGGATTTTGATGAGATATTCTCTCCGGTTGTGAAGATGACCACACTTAGATGCATGCTTGGACTAGTGGCATTAGAGGATATGGAGCTTATGCAGATGGATGTCAAGACAACTTTCTTGCATGGGGATTTGCATGAGGAAATTTACATGGTGGAGCCGGAAGGCTTTGAAGAAAAGGGCAAAGAGCATTTAGTTTGCAAGCTGAAGAAGAGTCTCTATGGTCTTAAGCAAGCACCTAGAGAATGGTATCAGAAGTTTGATGCTTTCATTCGGTCCCAGGGTTTTAGAAGGAGTGAAATTGATCATTGCCTCTACAATAAAAGGGCTAGGGATAATAGCCTGATAATCTTGGAACTATTTGTGGATGATACGCTATTGGCTAGCAAGAATACTTATGAGCTAGATGCATTAAAGGCCAAGTTGCATGAGGCCTTTGATATGAAGGATTTGGGACTTGCAGGTCATATTCTTGGTATGCGCACCACGCATGATCGGAGTAGGAAACTCCTTTGGCTTTCACAAAAAGAGTATGTTACAAAAGTATTGCAACATTTCAATATGGAGGGGGGGAAGGCAGTGAGTACTCCATTGCCTCCATATGTGAAACTGAGTCATACAGATAGTCCCAAATCAGATGAGGAAAGGGCCATGATGGCCAAGGTTCCTTATGCATCAGCAGTTGGGAGTCTTATGTATGCTATGATAGCTACTAGACCAGACATTGCATTTGCAGTGGGAGTTGTTAGCCGGTATATGGCTAATCCAAGAAAGAGGCATTGGAGGCAGTTAAGTACATCATGAGGTACATGAAGGGTACCAAGGAGATGTGCATCTGCTTTGGTAGAGGAGACATGCGTGTACTTGGGTACACAGATTCGGACTATGCAGGGCATGTGGATAGTAGGAGATCCACTTCTCATTATGTGTTCACCTTTGCAGGTGGTGCAGTGTCGTGGATGTCTCGTGCACAGAAGTGTGTTGCTTTGTCTACCACAGAGGCTGAGTATATTTTGCAGCCACAGAGGGTTGCAAGGAGGCTATATGGCTTGATCGGCTAGTGGGAGATTTGGGGATTCATACAGGTGTACTGACATTGCATAGTGATTCCATGAGTGCTATTCAGCTAGCACAGAATCCGGTCTTTCATGCAAAGACCAAACACATTTAGGTCAGGTACCATTTCATCAGGGAGGTACTTGAGGAGAAGTGCATAGAGCTTGTCAAGGTTCATACAGATGATAACCCTACAGATATGCTGATGAAGAGTCTACCTAGTCAGTGGTTTGAGTATTGTCATGTATTGATGGGCATTGGATAGTATGCTCACTGGTTGTTCTCCCTTAAAGGCACATTGTCCTTTAAGTGGGAGATTGTGGGGGTTAAAGGTCACTGTGCCTTTACCCCGGTTATGTACAATACTCAAACACATATATAAATGAATGAAAAAGAAGATTAGGGTGTTCTACACCCACCAAAACTTGTGTGGCTCTCTGTTTCTCTCTCTCCCTCTTCCGTTCTTGTTCGTGTTGAGAGCACTCTCACCGATTCCTCTTCACTCTCCTCTATCTCTTCGATGGCATCCTCCGTGTTAACATCCTCTTCAAATTCCTTTGGCCAACCATGTTATCCTCTTAATTCACCCTGTTGCTACTTTCAATGGCATCCTCTTTGTCCCTCTGAGAGGCTAAAAGTAGTTATTACTGGCTATATTGGGTACATCAACAACATTATTCTTTCCAACATTCATGTTGATAGACTAATCTTCTTGCTAAATTTTTAGAGGAGGTGCCTGAGGTTTAGGAACCCACCTCTCAGTAGGGGTAGTTTGCTTGACCGCAAAGGGCTCTGCCACTTTAGTCGCCCCTCTTTAGGGGATAGTTTATGACCACATGTGGAAAGACCACATAGAAAACAAGATTTTGGCAAATTCTTATAGATCAAGGGCTGCTTCCTGTAAGTACTCCCATTTCTATTGAGGATAATAAGAGTCTTAAGCATGTCTTCAGTTATATCCATCTCGATGCAGATTTGAGGATTACCCCTAGGATTGATAAATCTCTCTTGCTCTACTCCAAGCACTTCTCCCATGCCACAATGGGAGATCTCAACAACAGAAGTGGAATGGATGAAGGTGAGAGAGAGGGAGAGCTAGAAGAGAGAGACATAAAAGTTTTGGTGGGTGCAAAACACCCTAATCTTCTATATATGTATATGTGGATGATATAGAAGATTAGGGTGTTTTGCACCCACCAAAACTTTTATGTCTCTCTCTTCTAGCTCTCCCTCTCTCTCACCTTCATCCATTCCACTTCTGTTGTTGAGATCTCCCATTGTGGCATGGGAGAAGTGATATATATATATGTATTTGAGTTTTGTACATAACCGAGGTTAAGGTTGTTGAGAGGCCACGCTCAACATCATGTGATTACATGTGCATAACACTAACACATATAGAGTGCTATAAAGGAAAGGGTTAGATACCCTAACCCTAACCCTACATGGGTTTGTATATATTCTACATTTTCAACTAAATCTAGTGTACAGTTAGTCATTTGTGGTGTGCTCTCTAGTTGTGCCCTCTCTCCTCATCTCCACTCTTCTCCTCTCCACTCTTCATATTTTGTCATGGTATCAGAGCATCCTTGCCTTCCGCTGAGGCATTGCGATCCGAGAGCATGAGAGAGTGTGAGAGATCGATTGAGAGTTCTTGAGTGATTGTGAGCGCATTTCATTCTCCTCCATCGAGAGAAAATTCCATCCATTTGAAAAAATTTCGTCCATTCTTGTGAGAGCTAGATCAATTTCTAATTGAGAGAGAGAGATTTCATTTCGATCTTTATGAGAGAACTTCCATTCATTTTCATTTAGTGAGTGAAGGAGATTTTGTGCATTCCTTCGAGTGTCTCTTTGAGAGATTTTTTGTCCCCTTTTGTTCTAGAAGAGAGACGAAAGTGTCTCCTAAGCCTCTATGACCTAGCCACGACCATCTAAGGACTACTAGTAGCTAGCACTCTATGCAATACATGGGCTCAGCTACCATAGCTCCAGCTTTGAAGATCATGGACTCACGGGCAAGCTCTATAGGTTCCAAAGGTTTGACCTCCTACAAAGCCTCAAAGCAACCGATGCTCCAAACCTACAACAGACACTAACCGGCTGACTCGACATGCAAGCAAGCAGGGATTGCCATGGATTCAGCCTTGACGACTCCTAACAAGGACTACTACACTAAACGAGGCAATTGATCTCCTTCTATCAGACCTCAACATCATGCAGGCACTACGGGCGACTGTAGCTCTCCATGCAAGCTCCCACGAGATTCCATCAATGAAATCTTGCTAGATTTTGACAGAATCTAGTTGATTCTATCCCTCCAAGCCCTCTGGTCCTCTAGACACCATGTGGTACCCTTATCTAAAGGGCTAGGTCAGCAACATCACTAGCTTGCCATGTCACCATACATGTGGTAGCCTTATCTACCACATAGGCAGACTCCTATCTGCCACATCAGCTAGCACCCCTACGTGCCACATCAGTAGACTTGGTCCATGCCACATCATTAGAGACACATCATCAGCCAGCTCATCTCTACCATGTCCGTAACTGACATCAGCATTTCCATGTCATCATCCACATCAACAAGTCCATGTCATGTACCACGCCATCAAGGTTGACCAATCAACTACCACATCACTTTGTCCAATCAGTAGTGCCACATCATCAGTGGCATGTGGCACTGTCCCCTGCTAGGCACACTGTTCACATTGCATGTGGACCCACCTGCCACATTAGCACATTGCTCCCCTGACACACCTCTTCACAGGCACAGCTACATGTGACCCCTTGATTACCACATCATCATTGAGCACTTTGCACCCTTTTTTTGCCCCTTCACCTAGATCAAGCCATACCTCTTGATCTAGGAAGAATTTGAGGGTGCTCCAAAAAGGAAAATCACTCAATTTTTTGTGCTCTATAGACTGCTCACATCATGCACATATTTCAATGTAAGTATCACTCACTTTTGAGCATTGCCATGATAAATCCACGTCCTACATGCACATCAGCCTCCACATTGATGCATCTGACCCAGCACATAAAAAGAACCAAAGAAAAAGAAATCAATTGCTGTTTTTTTCTTCAATCAATGGTTGGTCTAGATCTAGATGAAAGTAGAATAAATCACCATAGTGGAGACAATTTGAATTTCTCCAAGTTGCCAATCTAAGCCATGCCCTAAATTCCCCCATGTGTTCCAACAAATCCTATCATAGAGAATATGCCTTTGATTAGTGGCCCTGGCAAAGTCAATTGCAAAACTAATAGTGAGCACATTTTCATTGATGTCCCTTCATTTTTGACTAGTCCGTCCCTATGCTCACATGCAGTTTCACACTCATTACATTTTTTGAAATTCTACCATCTTTGGATCAGTGAGCAGTATTCATTGGTATTGGCACATTGTATTAGTGGGCAGATTGCAAACTATTACACATTTGCACTTCACATTGCCACCATTGTAAACCCTTTAATCGGGCTATTTTTTGGCATTTGTGCACATCATTTCAAGCCTTGTAAAGCATCTTGGCTCTTCTCAACATCATTTTCCACAAGCCTTGTAACATATCGAATTATATATTGTAGTTCTACCTTCACTGATAGTTCATATTTCACTTGCTATAGTCAGTGTTTTGTAGTTGATTTAGATAGTGATTTTCATGACACTTTGAGTACATTTCTTACACCATGTCTATGACTAGCAACCTCAATCTGGAGGCATCTGCTAAGCTAGACAACTCCAATTATGGCACATGTAAATACCAAATGGAGACCATTCTTGTAGTTCATGAAAAATGGCAGTATGTCGATGGATCTACACCTAGACCATTGGATGATCTAGCTAGTAGTAGCTCTACTTTACCTGTTGTCACAGAACCAGTAGCAGTGGGATCTATAGCGAGATCTCTAGCTACACAAATAGTTTCCGCACCTGTAGTAGATCCTACCATTGCCCGAGCACAGGAACAATGGTATAAGAAAGATAAGTATGCATATCATCTGATCAAGAAGAATGTGCAAGATGTCATGCTAAGATAGCTCAACATAGTCAAGACATCAAAAGAAGCATGGGATATGTTCGCAGCTCTCTACGAGTCAAAGAACACTTCCAAGATTCTCACATTGAGAAACCAGATCAATAGAGTTTCGCAACAATAGCAGCAAATTGATCATGCTTATGTACTCAGGATCAAAGATTACAAAAATCAACTCGCAGTAGTATGAGAGACCATAAATCTAGCAGAAATGGTTTGTCATCCTAAATGGACTAGGAGAGGAATACATGAATCTAGTCTAGACTATTGCCATCCAACAACAAATTTTGACACTAGAAGAACTTCAGTCAATTTTACTTGGTGAAGAAATTAGGACTCAGGCCATTCATGCACGCAAAAGTCATTCCAATGATCAAGATTGTGCACAGTTTTAGGAAATAAAAGGATTCAAATGTTGGTGGTGATCGTTTTGTACTTTCAAGAAAAGATGCTAAGCACTTTGTGATGCCATCTCCTGAATCAATGGAGTTTCTAGATCTAAAAATTGCATCATAGGATTTGGCAAAAATTTGGAGACAATTTGTCACTTATCTTTATCTCCCTCTTATTTTTGCACTCTTCATAGTCCAATATACATCTTAGCTTTCTATTTTGATAAAACAGACACCACAATAGGAGGATCCTTTCTCCTGTGGATGGAGGACTCTCATCAGTGCCAAATATAAATGATGGACACATACTTTTCAGAGAAAGAGCCTGAATTTGTGAGTGCTTTCATTGCATACTATTTGAGAAGTTATAAATTTAATGCTTTTATACAAAAATATTGAAAACATTCTTTGTTTTTATTGCAGATGAAAGAGGATAGTTTTTGGCTCCGAATATGTACATAGCTTCAGAGCAAAGACAATTCTGAAGCTGCTAGAGCACTCTTCTCCTTGTTCAGCACCAGACCAACCAGTCCATACAGGAGAGGGCTCAAAAGGCGCTAAGGATCTCCAAGTTGAACAAGAGGCTCAGAATGTCCAAGCACTAGCAATCTAGAAGACATTCTAGAAGGTGTCGGTGTTGATGAGCTGCTTGATCTTTTCCAAAAGCTCGAGCCTATGCACGAGGAGATAGGGACATCAAAGCAGCATGACACCAAGCCCGAGCCCCAAGCCCGAGCCCATGGACGAGGAGGTAGGGACACCAAAGCAACAGGAGGAGTCGCGATGCAAGAGGAGGCAGTACTGACGAAGGATGTGTAGTAGTGAGATCCACAGCAAGATGTATAGCAGCAGGATCCATAGCAACATCAACCTAAGCAGCATGTGGAAGATTCTCAGGAGCCTCCACTGCAAAAAAGTCAAGAGAGAGATTTTGAAAAATAATAGAAAAATAGATGATACTTGTAATCATTTTGTATTAATACATCAAATGTCAAATATATTTTTTTGGTTGCAAGTAATACCTGAGTCAATAGCTTTGTATTATCTGAATTGTTCTATTTACAATGTCCTTACATTGAATTTTGTTTTTGCTCCTTTGAAGTATCTATAAAAATAAATTTTTAGCAATATGTAAATGTATTATTTAAGAGAATCAAATTAGGAGAAACATAGGGTGGAAACCAACTTACTTTCTTATTATTCAAAATGAATGAAAATTCTTTATGGATATTGTTCTCAGTCTCCATAATAATGTCACTGCATAACTGATAGAGAGTGCAACATTGTCCCAGTGAGATGGATTTTAGAAGGATGTCATTCTCAGTAACATTGATTTCAATTATTGGACCTAATGACCTCTCATCTTGGTCCATTGCCACAAGTTTTGTGCCTATCATCCTGTTGCGTTTATAGTAAAAAGAGAAAATTAGGGTTTTGCGAGGCAATCTCGTGGCAAATGATGCCAATGCTAACTAGCTTACTGTGTGCATTGTGTACTTTGGAGGTGCACATAATGAATTTTGGACAATGCTCAATGATGTGGTGCAAAAGAATGGATTTTCAAAACCTGAGTTTAGAGGTTTCATGGCAGATGAGGCTAATGCTAACTAGCTTACCGTACGCACTGTGTACTTTGGAGGTGCACATAATGAGGTGCCGAGTAAAGAAAGAAGCTGTGTTTTTTATTGGGAGCAAAGTATGGTTTGTCATACTCACAAATGCTTTCACTGATATTCTCAAGAAGAACACAAGTCACTTTGTAGAAAATGGAGAAATGCTACAATTGAAAATGCAGCAGAGTACTGTAGAAATGAGATCTAGAAATTTTGGCATGTAGGACATGCCTTGCAAGGAGAAATTCTAGCACTAGAAAGATGGTTGTCTTGGTGGGAAATGAGAGCGTTGCACTAGGATTCTTGGTTTCTTTTGTAGAATGAATGTGGGATGTTTTCCCCTAGCACTAATCTTTCAGAAGTCAAGCATGCAAGCATGACGCGGCAAGTAATGGGTATAAGAAACAAATTTCTTTGTTTGAAGCAATAGGGGATGACATGTCTTTGGCTATCCTACAAAGTGTTAAATACAATGCATATGAGGGTTCGAATCTAGATGCAGACTAGGGATTGCAGACATGGCAGAAATATTTGATGCTCAAGGCAGTAGTTCATCTTCTAGCAAGAGGTTGGTTGTTTGACAAATGCATCAATGGATGAGATGGCCGCTAAAATACAGCAGACATGAGTCAATAAGTAGAGTGTATGCAAGAGACATCCTATGCATGCAAATCCAAGAGTGATAATGGAGGAAGATTGTCATAGAACCGATTATGTGACCGTCAGTGTGGAGACGCGAGGAAAACAACATGCCCATGGTCAAGGAGAATCAAACGACGGTGGTGTAGACAAAGGTCCCAAAAACAATGTGGGCAATTCATAGAACAAAACCAAATATAAAAATGACTTGCTTTGGCCGATTTTCTACATAAAGTGGGAGGTGTGGTCAGTTCATTTGTGAGGGGGGTGGACAAAGTAATGTTGGTGTACATGCACCATGCTTTTGGGGGCGACGTCTCTCTCCAAGAGGTATGAAGAGGGGTTCATCTCATTTGGCAATACATCAAATACACACACCTGGAATGTTGATAAAAGTTTGATAATAGGTGCGTTAGGTCCAACACAGGAGTGTGGCCTATGGATGAGGGCACCAATTTGCTATCGCAAGAAGTGCAAATGCTTCAAAGTAATGGTCTTGTGTAGCATTTCACAACTACGACATCAAATGTTGGTGGTACATAAACTCTCACCCATGTCTTGTTACCTTGGGTGCTTGGAGATTGTGGCTTTATGGGAGTGTTCCCATAAAGTTCTTGCAGTGGGATCTTAAGGCGTGGGAGTGGATTAATGAAGGGCACTGAGAGATAAGCCTCCCCTTCTTTCATTACATTGTTATTAATGCCAAGAGATTTCATATGAGTTATAGAGGTTGGAGGCCCTCCAGAGCACCCCATTGGGAGGTTTCAGCTGACTTGCAAAAGAACTTTTGGAAGAGACTTTGGAAATCCCTCATGAACAAAAAAATACTATCTTCTTTTGGCTTTCTATTCATGGTGGGATTGCAGTGAACCTATGAAGATCGAGGTACGGAGCCAATCCTACTTATCCTCATTACCTTTCTGTTAGCACCAAGAAGTTCCCAAAAGGTCCCTACAACCTTTTGTCCTCGGTTTAGGGATGGCAAGATTGTGAAATGGAGATCAAACTTGAGTAAGGACTTTCTAGAGAGTATAGAGAAAGGCCTGACATTGCAAGCATATCTACTTTGTCTTTTTTAATGTTTTGGGGTTGGATGCACATGCACATGAATTCATGCATCAGGCAGCCCTGACAAAGGTAGAGCTCTTCCAGGATTTTGGAGGGAGAGATGCAATGTGCTAACATAACAAACATGAGCACAATAGACTATCTATGCATGCAGTTGGCCTTTGTTGGCATTTTGAGTCCATCTTTTTGGAGATGAGATAAGTTGTGTCCTTTATTGCAATGTGGCAATGTGATAGTTTTGATGCCTTGTTGCCTCTACATGTAGTGCAAAATGTATATAATGTATGAATTTTTTTATCTATTTGTGATAATATCTTCTATAAATCTTTTGAATCCAGCCAATGTGATACTGTAATAAATGCAAATTTTTTTGTCCATTGGTTTTTAGCATCTTTGATATGAAAGTCAAGCAACATTCCATGTTCTTCTCATTCTTCGATGCCACACGCTATGACTTCATTTCCATAAAACTATCTTGCAAGAAATTCTATACTCCTAGAGGTTGCAAGGATGATGAGTCATCATCATGTTTAGAGGATATCATCAAGCCATCTCCATCAGGGTTTGCTCAGTTTCTTTGTGTGAAGATAGTGGGAGAGAGGGAAGGAGTCTCACTTGCAGCTTTCTCACATACACAATGGGGGAATACACACAAAGGTGGAGGCTAAAAACAGTTTTCCTCTTCTTAGTTGTGAAAGCCAAAAGAACTCTAGTACAAAGAAATAGAAGAACCCTATATGTGGGTCTCAAACCAAACTCAGCTAACTAAG
The DNA here is from genome assembly GCF_047967505.1 of Dipteris shenzhenensis. Classification (NCBI taxonomy): domain Eukaryota; kingdom Viridiplantae; phylum Streptophyta; class Polypodiopsida; order Gleicheniales; family Dipteridaceae; genus Dipteris; species Dipteris shenzhenensis. Next base: position 50,049,908 of record NC_141616.1, on the reverse strand, counting down.
GTGGCATACTAACTGAGCCAGAACTAGAGTACATAAGGATAGCTTTCATCCAGCTATTATTCGTGGACGGTGTACCAACCGCATCTACAGCTAACAAGTCGGTGACATAAATGCACAACGGTCACCTGGCATATCACGAGTGGAGCTCGATATCTCAACACTCCCCCTCGAGCTCAATCCCAATTCCTGCACACCAAGTAGGTCTCTGAACTTGCGCAACTTCTCTACACCCAATGCCTTCGTGAATATGTCAACTACCTAATCCTCTGTGCTGACATAAACTAGATCAATAAGACCTAGTAAAACCTTCTCCCGCACATAGTGATAATGCACCTCAATGTGCTTTGTTCTAGCATGATAGACTGGGTTATTTGCCAAGTGTATACTACTCATGTTGTCACAATAAATGACAACTGGCCTATCTGTAGACTGATGCATATCATAGAGTAGCTTATGCAACCAAGCCACCTCACATGTAGCCATTGCTGCACCCCTATACTCAGCCTCTGTGCTCGACAAGGCAACTGTAGGCTGTTTCTTGCTGCTCCAGGTGACTGCAGCACTCCCAAAAGAGAACACATATCCACTGGTAGATCGTCTATCATAAGTACTACCAGCCCAATCAGCATCAGTGTATCCATGCAATTGTATGTGAACCCCAGCCTCATAAAATAGTCCATACTGCAATGTGGACTTCACATACCTGAGTATGCATCTAGCCGCATCCAAATGTGGTTTCCTTGGAGGCTGCATAAACTGACTTACCAATCCAACAGCATAGCTCAAATATGGCCTGGTAATAGTCATATAAATCAAACTTCCTACTATGTGTTTGTACATAGTAGGGTCTTCCAAAAGCTCACCTGCATCTACGCTCGACTTCACATTCTACTCCAAAGGAACTGAAATAGGCTTACAACCTGTCATCCCATATTTAGACAGCATGTCCAATCCATGCTGCCTCTGCAAGAGCTGTATCCCACTTGGTGATCTAATCACCTCAATGCCCAAGAAATAATGCAGCTCTCCCAAATCCTTCAGCTCAAACTTTTGCTTCAATAGCATTTTCACATGAAGGATATCTTCATCACTATCACCTGTGATGATCAAATCATCAACATAAATGACAAACAGCATAATACCTTTCTCTGTTTTTCTCACATAAAGTGAGAAATCTGCCTTGGAAATCTGAAAGCCAATAGTGACAAGATACTGTCCTATCTTGTCAGACCATGCTCTAGGTGCTTGCTTCAAGCCATACAAGGCTTTCTTCAACCTGCAAACAAACTCAGGATGAACAGCATGAACATAACCTGGTCGCTGCTCCATAAACACCTCTTCTTTCAAATCACCATGCAAGAAGGCATTCTTTACATCCATCTAATGTAAAGACCATCCCTTTGATGCAGCCATAGCAATGACTGCTCTTACAGTTGCCATCCTTGCAACTGGACTGAATGTTTCTTCATAATCAATGCCATGTGTCTGTGCATACCCCTTGACAACTAATCTTGCCTTGTATCTGTTCACAGAACCATATGCATTGTGCTTGACTTTATAAACCCACTTACAGCCAATTGCATTCTTGTCTTTAGGCAAAGGCACCAATTCCCATGTAGCATTTGCTTCCAAGGCATCCATTTCTTCATCCATAGCTTTCTCCCATTTTTCTTTTCCCATGGCTTGCTCAAAGGAAGTGGGTTCTGGTTCCTATATCACTTTGACCATATAGGCATAGTGAATGGCTGTAAATCCATCATATTTCAGCCTATCCACAGGATATCTAGCTCTGGTAGACCTGCGCAAAATAGGCTCACTTCCAGGTGTTCTCAAAACATCCTTGGTCTTCCTTACTCTAAGTGTAACAATGCTCTGTTCTGAGCCACTAGATTCACCATCCACATAAGAGTGACCTGCATTCATATCAAACATGGGCTGATCTACCTTCTCTTTTCCTTTTCGTGATACCTGCGTACCACTATCTGCATTACTTTGAGGAGATTCTCCTTATCTCAATCTGCCTGTCCATGGCGAAGTATGTGAACCACTGCTAGAGGACACTGCAGGTCCACTAATATTTTGTGATTGCTGCTGTGAATTCTGTGTAGCATTACCATTTTGTGCATCTACATCATCAATCACATTTACTGGTTTATACCAGCTGCTTATCTCATCAAAAACAACATCTCTACTCACTGTAAACTTACGAGTAGAAGGGTTATAGCATCTATACCCTTTCTGCTGCAGAGAATAACCAATAAAGATGCACTTTTCAACTTTTGGATCCAACTTGGACCTCAACTCATCTGGCACATGAACATAGGCAATGCAACCAAAAATTTTCAAATGAGAAATATCTGGTTTCCTACCAGTATACATCTCCTCTGGCGTCATGCCATGTATTGCTGCAGTGGGAGTCCTGTTCATTATGTAAACTGCTGTAGCAACTGCTTCAGCCCAATAATAATCTGGAAGGTCTTTTTCATTTAGCATGGCCCGAGATACCTCTCCAATATGCCTGTTTTTGCTTTCTGCAAGTCCATTTTGCTGTGGGGTATGACTGCATGAATATTGCTGCTTTATGCCATGCTCCTGCAGGAACCTTGCAAACTCATTTGAGAGATACTCTCCCCCTCCATCTGACCTTAGGCATTTTATTTGCAAGCCTTTTTCTTTTTCAACCATAGCTTTAAAAGCTTTGAAGTGCCCAAACACTTCACTTTTCTTTTTCATAAAATACACCCAAACTTTTCTGCTGTAGTCATCAATAAAAGTGACAAAATAATGACAGCCTCCAATAGATGTAGCTTTAGTAGTCCACACATCAGAGTGGATTAATTCCAATGGCTTCTTACTCTCTTGAACATGCCTAGGAAATGGTTTCCTTGCCTGTTTTCCAAATTGACAAGCTTCACATACCTTATGCATTTCTGCAACCTTGAATTTAGGCAATCCTACAACAATATTTTGGGCCTACATTGATTTAAGTCGCTGTACATTAACATGACCAATGCGTTTATGCCAGATATCAATATCTGCAACTACACCGGTTCCATGTGCAAACATTGCTGCACTCAATTCAGGCATGTCCGCATCTAATGTAAACATCCTACCCTTCTTCTTTCCTTTTGCTATCAAGCGACCGTTATTTTTCATATCCTCAACAAAGCATCCATGAGGATTAAATCTGACCTACAAGCCCTGCTCAACCATTTGACCAACAGAAACCAGGTTCTTGGTGATGTTCGGGACATGAAATACATCAGATAGGTATTTCTTTTTCCCATCCTGCATAGACAAAGGAATTTTACCAATCTGCCAATAGGATGTGCAGTATCATCACCAGTCTCCACAAATCCTAGTCTTTCCATTTTCCTTGCATCCTGCATCCATTCTGCATGACCTGTCATGTGGTTTGATGCACCTGAGTCAACATACCACACATCATTTCTTTCTTCTGCACTTGTCACAAAATTGGTCATGTGCTGCACCATAAACAAATGCTCATTTCTGTCATCACCCTGTCTACTAGAAGATGCATAATTGCCTTGCTGCAATTTTCCATTCATAAGGTCATTCTGCTTTTTGTAGCAGTCTTTGGCCATATGACCCATTTTACCACAATAGTAGCATTCAACATTGCTCTTTGCATTTTGGCCTCTCTGCCATCCACCACGACCTCTTTGGCTCCCCCTGACTCTAGAGTTACCACGTCCTCCTCCAAAGGACTGGTTTTCTTGAGTTTGCTGCATATTCTGATTTCTACTACGGCCTCCAGATCGTCCTCCTCTACCTTTGCCTCTACCTCTTCCAGCATTTGAGTAGAAGACAGTTTCTTTTGAAGTTTCTCCTAAAGAAGATGCACCCCCATTTCTCTGCTCTTCAAAAATTAGAAGAGCAAACAACTCCTCAAAATTATGAAATTTTTCACAGATGGCAATGGATGTCCGGAACTGTGCATAATTTTTTCCTAGACCATTCAAGGTCATAGAAACTAGATCATCATCTTCCACTGGTGGAAGCAAGTGCATCTGCAATTTTCTTCACCTTCATGTGGTAGTCATTGATGCTCATATTTTGTCTCTGCACATTGTGCAACTCCTGCTTGAGCTGCATTTTCCTGGCTTGCGTATTTGTGCTGTACATTTTTGCCAAAGTATCCCATGTCTCCTTTGGTATACTTGCATCCTGAATATGCACAATCATAGAATCTGAAATACTGATAGAAAGCCAGTACATAACTTTTCTGGCTCTCTCATGCCATCCTTTAAATGCCTACATTTCCTATTGATTGGGAACATTAGGAAGAACTGGTTCTTCTTCATTTCCTATAATGAACTCCCACTAGCCTTTTCCCATAAGGAAATTCGTCATTCTAAACTTCCATGCTTGGAAGTTGTTCTTGTCAAGCTTTTCAGTGACAATCTGTGAAAGAGAATTAGACGCCATTACAGAACACTGCAAAAAATTCTATCACTGCAAAAAACACAGCTTCTGCCTCACACGAGCAAATCTGCAAAACTGATGAAAGTGGTATTTGACCACACAGTCACTTCCTAGTGACGATTTTGCATCAACAAGCAATAAGGATGATTCTGTAACTCCTAGTATCTCTGCACACAAGCATACGATGCAATTTATGCGGTAACTTTTCACCGACCTGTAGAGTAGTGGTCGCACAGCAAAAACCGGGCCTTTTTCTAAGTGCCTGCGAAGAACTTCCGCCTTCAAAACGGGCCCCGAAATGGCCTCGAATCAGAAAAATAAAGTCACCATGGCTTTGCCCTCTCCCGCAGCATATACTGCCCTCTCACCACACCGCAAAGGGCATCTCAATCTGAGGTAGTGCACTCTTGCACTTCCGTCTGTGCTACCTGCAGAGATTTTCTCCCAAACTCGAAAAAGGAAAGCAACACTGGTCCTCTTACCTGGACACCGCGAACTTGGTTTGCTTTCTTGAGCTCCTTACCACGAATCAGGCTCTGATACCATGTGAAGATAGTGGGAGAGAGGGAAGGAGTCTCACTTGCGGCTTTCTCACATACACAATGGGGGAATACACACAAAGGTGGAGGCTGAAAACAGTTTTCCTCTTCTTAGTTGTGAAAGCCAAAAGAACTCTAGTACAAAGAAATAGAAGAACCCTATATGTGGGTCTCAAACCAAACTCAGCTAACTAAGGTGGCATACTAACTGAGCCACGAACTAGAGTACATAAGGATAGCTATCATCCAGCTATTATTCGTGGGCGGTGTACCAACCGCATCTACAGCTAACAAGTCGGTGACATAAATGGACAACGGTCACCCTGGCATATCACAAGTGGATCTCGATATCTCAACACTTTGTCGCTTAAAAAATCTCTCGAAGTTAGGATTTCCTCTGACCTTGTCCTTCCCTTTCTTAATGGTGTGTTTCCAGGCATGTCTAGTGTTGAGGTGTATGGTGAGTGAGATAGACAAGGTGACCACAATTGGTCCTTTGGCCTAGACTCCTTCCAATTGCTTCATGCTAAGCCTAAAATCATATTTGTGGTGCTTTAGGTATAGATTTTTGTTTAAACAAATTTGGCTTGTGGCACATTTCATGATGAGCCTTTCATTCCGTGGTGCTTTAACTATAGATTTTTGTTTAAACAAATTTGGCTTGTGGCCAAAACACCTTGTTCCGATTTCATTGATTAAATTTGGTAGTTTGGTTCCTTTGAGATCTTCCAGTATCACTATTCCATTGTCAAAGAATTTTTAAATTCAGTATCGTCCACCAACCCATTCTTGATGCATTAGGCTTCGTTTCATTGCTCATAGGACTTGTAAGCCATCCTTAAAGGCTTGTTTCTTGATGTGGCAATTTTGCCATGCTTTCCTCCTCCTCTAGATTATGCTTTGCTTTCCTCCTCCTCTAGATTATGCTTTGCTTTCCTCCTCCTCTAGATTATGTTTTGCGTCTACCCTCAGCTTGATTTCATCTATTGGTAGTTTGGTTCCTTTGAGGTCTTCTGACATCATTTTTCCATTGTCAAATATTTTTTTAATTTGGTTAGGGTCCAACCCATCTCTGATGCTTTAGGCTTGATTTCATTGCTCCTAGGACTTGTAAGCATGCCATCCTTAAAGGCCCTTATTTCTTGATGTGGTGATTTTGCCCCTCCTCTAGATTATACTTTGCGTCTAGGATACTCTCAGGTGGATTTCATCTATTTTGGGCATTTCCTCTAGCCATTTCATAATGGCTTCTTCCTAGACATTCTTGTGCTACACTACCACACACAAACATGGCATAAGGAATTCCACTAGTACCACTACTTCAAGATTGAAGGCGAGTTGCAATGAGGTGTGCATCGTCATAATTTGAATGTGGTCTGGTTTTCCCGAAGTGTCGTGTGCACCTTGTGGTCCCAATCATTGCAGTTTCATTCACCATCTTGTAGAGCGTCGTTTTTTGAACACTAATTTATTGACTTGGCCTGACCATTCACACACAAATAGTATGGTGTGGACTTATTGACTACATAAGAAACTTCTTCCTCACACTACGTCAATGACCAAATGAATGAATTGCACCCTTGGCCTTTATGGTAACCTGAATTTGTGATCACGTTCTCATATAAGAACTTGCTATGCTATGGACTATGTTGGCCCTAAGGGCTTTTGCTTATGCCCACTTCATGACATAGTCAAGTGCTGATGTGTTGCCATATTGAAGGGACCCATGAAGTACAATCCCCATTTTTTACAAGACTCCCATCATTAGGACGATTGTAGGGGCATTTGTTCTTGGGAGGCCAAAAGACTCCCATGGATAGGTTAATTGTCGAGGCATTTGGTCATGGAAAGTCAACTTCCCAATTCATTAGCACACATTGCATTGCGTGCAATGCTTTGCTACATTGGCATGAATAGTGCTCCCCCATAGCCTTTTGCAATATTACCTCTGTTGAGGAGTGTCCACCCGCTACCCCCTGTATATGCTTCTTTTTTTATAGTTTGACTTTCATGTGGAAAGACACGTCAATGAAGGACCGTGTCCCCACCTTCCCTATACAAGCATCCATCAATAAGCAAATACTTCCATGATTTCAATCTTATTTTGAGTCATTGTCCTTTCTTATTGATTCGAGAAATTTGCAGATCAAAAGATACCAATGGATATCCTTGTTCTTGTCTTTGTACATGGACACAATATATAGATTTGCATTGGGAAAACTGTCATCAATCCCTTTACAGGGTTTCTCATCTTCAGCTCGAGATGAGAAATCGGCCCCATAATGTGACAAACCAAGCTTGTGCACAATTTCGAATTAGACCCCTTGGAGCAAGAGCAACCATCCACGGCTTCATGATCATCTTGTGGGGTGAGATACAAGAGTGTTGAGGTCTCACTAGGCCTTGTGCAACTAAGCTCTATAGATGAGCTTTTCTGCTATTCATTGTCTCTTACCCATGTCTTAATGTAGATAAAGAGTTGACCACGACACTTGCTAAATACATAGTTTTGTTTGGGTGGCTTCCTTTTGCTATACTGAGACAGATATGTATAGAGATAGATTGATTGATTGATTGATTGATTGATTGATAGATAGATAGATAGACAGACAGACAGACAGACAGACAGACAGATAGAGAGAGAGAGAGAGAGAGAGAGAGAGAGATAATGCTTTCAACACCAATTTGGAATAATGTAAAAGCATAGAATGAGAAAAGCAGTGTTACATAAGAGTATAAATATAGTTAAAGGAAATAGCAGCACAAAAAATCTTAACTAGTAGACCAATTTTCATACCTACTTCTTAATTTAACAAATTTTAATTTGTTGGAAGCATTCAAGAAACATATCCATCGAACCTTTCTCACCAACCTCCACTTAGGTTGGTAAAGTAAATTATTGATGTTTACTTTGAATACGCTATGTTTTGCAGTCTCCTTTTATTTTGCTCCCCTTTGGTGATATGGTCTTTGCCTATCATCCACAATCTGTATTTAATCCAAAAATAAATAGATTTATATGAATACACTTATTGAAAATAAGTAATTTTTATTCTCACCTCAACTTTAAATGGAAAATCATAGCTATAAGTTTTTGGTTATGAGTTCATCATACTCACAAATGCAAGCACATAGGATCGCTTTACTCCATTATGAGACCATGAGAAGCGATGGGGGAGGGGGGTAGGAGCACAAATATTCCCACATCAAGAGGGCATCAAGGCTTTAGTGGGAGATCATTATAGGGGAAGGAAGAACATGAAGGGAAAGGGGGGTTGGCGACGCAAGAAGCTAAATGTTCTTGCTCTCTTATATTAAACAATATAATGCAATCGTTCTCCCCAAGGTCACTTGGTGGATAAAACAAGAGTTGTTACTACAATGCACCCATGCATGCACTTGCATGTGTGCACACGTATGCTCAAGCACAAACACACACACATGCACGTGCATGTGCACATGTGTGCATACACACATGCCCACATGCACATGCGCTTGCGCGCACACACACACACAATCGCACAAAATTTACACTTGCGTATTCCATCATTTGAGCCTTATGGATCCTAATTCTCTTAATCTAATTAGTGGACAATTTTTATTTTGAAGGTTTTGGCACATCTTGCAATGAAAAGATTGAAAAAATTTAAACAATGTAGCAAAACCTAGTTCAGAATTTGTTGGGAGACATAGATAATCATGATGGTCACACAAGCCCAACTCTTGACATTGAAAATGAAAAGAAAAGAGGAAGAAAAGGATGGACCATTCATTTAATCTAGTGCTACATGTATAAGTAATCATGTAGTCAATGATAGGTCATGAGATATCATTAATATTAAGGAGGGGTTCCAATAATAAGGAAGCCCTAGTGTCTTCAAAAGTGAATAAAATCAAAGAAATATAGCTAGAAAGCTTGGTGAGAATCTTTGAAAACCCAAAAAACATAAATCTTAGAAAACCCACCTCTCTTCATCCCCCCTTTCCATTCCCACAAATTGAGTATTGGAATATATATTTGTGATTCATAAAGGCCCCGAACATTTCCTCTTTAAAAACCATGAAAAGCAAAAAAACCAACTTGAAGGAAAGGCCAACCAAAAGGACATTCCTTTTTCTTAAAAACAAACTTAACAAATGGAACATAAAGGGAGGCCCACTAGTGAAAAGGTTGGGATCTCCAAAAGGAAAGAAAAGTCAACACTTGATCTACATTTAGCATTGCCTTTGTTTAGTTAAGTTTGCCCCAATAGGTTTGAGAAGTCAATAGCTTGTCAAAAGGAAAGCCAAAAGGAACTGTATGGAAGTTTGCTCACAACCTTTCGTAGACATGGAGCATGTCCACGACCCCTGCTCATCTCCCATTTCCCCCAAATCTTACCTCACACGCACAATGGATGCACATATAACCTATACAACTTGTTACATAATGTGCATACTGTGAGTGCCGAGCCTTAAAGACAATGAAATCATACCCTTTATTGAGAGTAAGAGGGGGCCACACCTCCCTTCCATATTAGCTTCTAATCGTGTACATTGCATTGTACTTGCTTGAACCACTTTGAGACTTTGAAGATGATGAGAACATGCCAATGTCAAATGGCATATGAGCATTTATGGTCAGCCTTGAAAGTTCCCTTTGTTCACATACATTTAATGAACTAGATGGCATTGCCGACATTGAGGGGTGTGTTTAATGAAGGCAATCCTATTGATACTAGAGAGAGCATATAGTTGTAGGTGAACACATTGTAGACCTTGCTAGAGGTCTTATGAAGGACGACGGTATTTGGGGAGTCAAAGTATGTTTTAAGCATGGTTACTTAGGCCACGATTAGTTTAGAGTTGACTAAGGTTTTGGGGCCCGCAATATTAAAAGCCAATTTATTGCTCATGCTTCTACCTATGGTGCTCCTTCATCTGCGTAGCTGGTTACCATTGCTACCAATTTATTAAGATTTTGGGGCCTATAATATTAAAAGCCGATCTCTTGCTCATGCTTCTACTTGTGGTGCTCCTTCATCTGTGTAGCTGGCTACCATTACCTCTTATAGTAGAGTGTGTATCCACCTAGACACCATGGCTATGCTACCCTTAGGTTTCTAGGGAGACAAAAGAAGACTTGACAAAAATACACAAAAAAGCAATCTATAACATATGGCAAACGATTCAAAATTAGAAACCCATTACCTTGCCTAGATTGAATGGTCCAGCAGTATAGTTTGGCTAATGGTTTAGAAGATATGGGTTACCATAGTTTGGCTAATGGTTTAGAAGATACGGGGTACCATAGGTGATAACCATCTAGCTTAACCCAAGCCATCGTTAAAGTGGATCAAGTGGATGTGCATATGATGCATCCACGATGACTCTAAAAGGGTTGCCATGACAGACCACTTCCCCATCTTGTGCAAATGCATGATGCAATCTAGTGCTTGAAAAAATTCGTTCTTTAGTGTATTTTGCACTAGACAAAGACTGCTAAGATATCACCTCGTCTTTAGGATACATGCTAAGATCTGGAATAATATAGTCTAAAACTGCAGTAGCTAAAAACTGCTAAGGATCATCTTTAGGACACTAGCTAAGATTTTGAATAATTTAGTCTGAAAGTGCATGTTTTGAGATGAAAATTCTAGCTAAACTTGGTGAGGTTGGGTGCTGACAGGGACGAACGCTCCAAAGCAAAAGGGGCATCAATGGGCTAAAAGGCAATTGCTTTGTAGACCTGACAATGGGGAGGAAGGCCTTCCCTCCTCAGGGCAGGCGAAAGATGATTGAAACTCAAAGTGTCAATAGCACTCGCATACAGGGTAAGATAGAATCGTGAGTTGTGCGTGGGGCGTGAACTCAAGACCGGAACACACACATCCAAAAGTGTTAGGAGCTTGGACGACGTTGGGGGAAAAGGCTCGGTGCATGCAGAAAGGGCAAAAGGGGGGGGGCTTTTTTGTTGTGGTTAATTCTTCTTTTGGGCATCTTCTTCTTCAATATCATCAAATTTCTGAAGAAAAGCTTGTGAGCTTTACTCTGCTTCTTCATCTTCTTCTTCATCCTCTTCGGAATTTCTGAGTTGCTTTTGAGCTTCTCGCAACTTTTGGCCTCCGCAGCTCACAATTTTGCATTTGCAGATTGTACCATCGAGCTTGGAAGCGCCATGTCCAACCTGCTCATCGATTGCGCGCATTGCCGGACTTCCCTCGTTCTTCCTCCCGCCTCTCGATCCATTCGATGTGCCATTTGCCATCACGTCACTCACGTCGCCCCTCTTCCTCTCCCTGCTTCCTCTCCCCCTCCTCCTCCTCCAAATCCCCGCCAGTATTCTCCCCCTCCCCCGAATTTTCATGGATCCAAGAAAGCCGTCGTCTGTGGTATCTCTTATCGTCGCTCCCGATACGAGTTGAAGGGCACCCTGAACGATGCCAAATGTATCAGGCATCTTCTCATCACCAAGTTTCAGTTTCCAGCTTCTTCGATCCTCCTGCTTACAGGTATCCTGCACAGTCCTTCCTCCTGGCTGTTCGGTCCAAAATCAAAGGCAAAGAGTGAACACTCGCACACAGTATCTATTTCGCACTCAGACAGCATCGATTCTGTAGTCAGGCTCATCGATCGCATAGTAAAACGCACAGCCATTTCACAAAGGAAAACGCACAGCCCGCGTTCAACTCGCTCATCGAACACCAATCAACGGTATTTCCATCCGAATTCGGTGGATTATAATCCGTGTCCGCCGCACACCTTTTAAGGCACATATCTCTCGATCATTGCAATCGCCCCTTCAAGAATTAACTCGTATGTCAATCCGGGGTCTTTGTTCATCACAAGGCTCTTTGTTCACCTACATGTTTACGTGTTAATTTTAGAGTGAATCAGTTCTCATTAAATTGTTTACTGCACAAAAGGCTGACGCTCTGTAACATCCTAACACGTGTTGTTCGTGGGGGCAGAGGACCAAACAGATCGTCTCAAGCTGCCAACAAAACATAATATGCGAATGGCTATGTATTGGCTCGTTCAAGGCTGCCAGGCCGGTGATTCACTTGTTTTCCACTATTCAGGTCACGGGTCACAACAAAGGAATCGCAATGGCGAAGAAATTGATAATTTTGATGAGACGCTTCTGCCCCTAGATTTTCAGACGCAGGGAATGATTGTGGACGATGAGATTAATTTGGCAATTGTAAGACCGTTGCCTCAGGGAGTAAGGCTACATGCAATCGTTGATGCATGCCATAGCGGTACGGTCTTGGATCTGCCTTTCCTTTGTAAAATGAACAGGTAACAAACTTTATCAAATGTACGAGATGATTTCGGAAGTTCTTTAACCGCAAGAATTATCATTTGGCTCTTCTGGTCCCCTGTCCGTTTGATGCGTACTTACTCTACACGTTTTACGCTGCCAAAATGGTTCCATTGCATTTAGCGTTTCATGTTCTTTGGAATAACATGGAGCTTGTTGACGGGATTCATCAATGCCTTCTTGAATATGGCTGATTGGATCTTTGCATTCCCATTTCTTGTATGCCTGACATGTAACGGTGCTTCAAAAGAGATATAATAGTATGCGTCAGGTCTCATGATCAATTAGATGTTTTGTACGTTGAACCACTGACGTCCAGACCACTCCCATGAGCTAGCCCATCTGCCGGTAAGAAACTGCATCCGCAACAAGCCCTCACTCGAAGGGTTGCCTCATTAGATCCTAGACACTCCAAGGCCTTCAGGTCTAATGATTATGGAAATGCCTTCCCCCAAGCGTCTATACAATGAGACCCCTAGCTCATATTTACAAGAGAGCACGAATGCTCGAGAGCACTGCCCCTTCACGCCAAACTGCAAAGGATATGCATCAATTCGAACCCAAATGTGATAAAAAGTTCAAGCCATTAATTGGGGCCAGCCATTATTCCTACAAGGTCGTCGAACGACTCAGATTGAAATATATATCACACAATAGTTTCATACTTGGAAAATCACCACATAAGATGGCGACTACACCGAAAGCTGTCGAATAGAAGGCCCAAAGAGCATAAATAAATAGAAAGCCTTTTTCGAGACACTACTTTCAGGTTGGCCCGTTTTTCAAGTCCTTATCCCCAACACTGGAAAAGTGTGGTCTTTGCTAAGCAGTAGCCAGCAGCATTGGTTCCCAATGGCCAGGTTCTTGTCATAGAAGCTCAATTAGGTCTCTACTCAGGCGTTGAGTTGCTCATCTCCTAAATACGATAAGTATCGTCACGGTACTCAAATCGAGACGCAGCAGCAACGTGTAGATGCAAGAAGGCAGCAAATCTGGGATCAGCTATGGTGAAGTTTGCAAGCAACCTCCTCGTTCATCTCAATCTCTATCACCTTCGCGTCATGTAAGACTAAGCATGCTTCAAACTCTGTCCTTTTCTCATCTCCAAATGGCAGCAAAATGCAACAAGCCAACAGGTCCAAAAGCTTGCGACAGCCTCTTGGTACCCTAAGCCTTGAGAGAGGATTTCAAACTACAGGCCAAACACAAATCCCTCCCTAGGAAACATGATATACAAGATCCCTTTGCTTGTGGAGGAGAACACACATCCACTATTGTTGCTCGAGAAAAGGGATCCCTGTCCGTCAACGTTCCAACTCCCTTTCCACTGATAAGCCGACATGATTTGAGTGTATAAATTGACAGCACACATGATTAAAACTGATGCAGCCAAGAATGAACTAATTGCGTTGAGCCTCCAAATGGACCATTGTGTCCCAAAGTGCGACTAAGGATGCACGATGAATTGCACTCAGCAGCCACTGAAAAGTCTCCCTCTGTGTGCCTCTAAAGTCAGCCACGTTGTTACTTCACAAGCACCAACAAGCACCAAAGTTCTAGACTGCGATCCGTCCTTGTCTAATGATGAGCTCTGATGAAACCTAGGGGATTTTCGAATGAGGAAAAGCAAATACATATGCAAATTACTAGACTAAATCTGTGAGGACCTGGGGGAGAGAGCTCAATCTCGTCTTGTTTACGAGTGGTTTAGCTATGGTGTGAGGCTTGCAGGATGCTTTTAGGAGCCAGGTGCGATGGGAACTCAACAGGGTAGGCAACTTGGAAGAACGGAGATGCAGTGAGGGAGAAGGAAATTGGAAACTAAACATCGAGATCCGGGGAGGACACGGTTGCTGGCACAAGTTGCAGGCTGAGACTTTTTTGTTTGGGAAAGTCTGCTTCCAAGAGTAGAATTCATCCTCCGTAACTCTGCTTTAGACGGGCACCTGAAAAAGGAACTTCCTCGTTGCTATAGCCTGCCCCTAGCGGTGCAGTTGCTAATAAACCTTCCTTTGGCGATAACCAGGACCAAACCTTAATCACGAAAATCCAGCACTTTTAATGACTTGCTTTCCAAGATTAGTCCATCCTCTGGCTTTTATACTTCATCCGTGCTAGCTCTAGTGATAGCCCTAGGTTATTGCTAACCTCTTGGCTAGGCAACTATGTACCAGACTGTTGCTAGCAAACCACCAAAACTCAACCAGGGACGGGGGAGCTCCAAATTTCAAATACAAAAACTTTTGTTGCACAATCTCCATGGTCAGGGCCTCTTGTTGCTCTGTTGCTCAACGGAGATGTCAACCCACCTGAAAGAGCTCTTTGTATTTTTGAGGGATCCTATTGACTTGTTCCAATTAATCCTAGTCCCAGAAGCTAGACCATAGATATAAAGCAGGAGTCTCACCCTCTCCAGGCTATCTGCTGACCCTTCACAAAGAAGGCTGTATTATCTACAATCTCTGAGTCCATAAGTTCCTCCTCCTGCCAGTTTTAGAAGACACGTCCCTTCCACCTTGCCTGCTGTGAGTGGAGGAAATAACACATATCCATACTTTGAGAGGGATGAGGGCATTGATTTGAGTCAAAGATTTTCTGGAACAGGAGGTGGAATGCCTATCACGTTCTGCCTGAAGAAGACGAGAGACAGGCCATCTTCTCCTAGGTACTTATTTATTGGGAGGGCCATCAAAGCCTCAAGCATCATGTAGAAGGGGTCTCTGATTAGATGATCATGGACTGTGAGATGACTGAAGGGATGTGGGACAAGTAGGCAGCTTGGTTTGGAGGAGGGGATTCTTTAGGGCTAACATCAAAAACTTATGTCACAATGGCGACTATTATCTGCAGATACCGAGATTCCCTTTGGGAGCCAAAGGTTGAGAATCTGTCTGCTGGTCATACCAACATGCTGTGATTGCTGGCAGTTACAGTCGGGATTGTCCTAGTAGAAGCCAAGAACAAAGTCCTAAGAGTACCCCTCCAACTACTGGCTGTTGTGGCAGATGCTGGGGGATTGAACCTGACACAGACATCATTGCTACAGACTATGTAAGAGTGATTAAAAGAGGAAACACGTGGCGGGAACTTAGTTGTATCCTTGGTATTGTTCTGGCCTAGAAGGCAGTCTGATTTAGAAGAGGAGTTACCTAGTATAGGTATAGCACATCCACTGAAAAGCACGTGATATGGCAGAGCCGTGCTGGTTACGTGGACCGATATGCCATTGGAGTTTATGAAGGCATCATGGAGAACATTCCATGATCGTGTGCCAACTTTTTTGAAGGGAGCAAGCAGCTTTACAAATCCTGCTATTTGTTTTTCCTGATCACACTTGGGGGTTTACAGCTGCGGCATGCTTTTGGGTCTTGGGAGCAGTAGAGATGTAACAGGACAGGACCCTTTGCATATCTGCTGGCAATCTTTTTCATAATACATATACACACAGAAGCTTTTGTAACTATGATTTGACTATCAATACGTAAGTCATGTTGATAATAATGCATTAAATCTATTCGGGATTTTCTGTGTACTTTAGGATGTTAAACGTGAGCATCTGGCTTGTTTGACTTAAATGGTTTTTATGGCATCAATGTTCAGTTTTCTGTGAGATGGTTCAATCAAATAAGACCGTTCAAGGGATTGATAGAATCATGTTTATCTGGGTCACAACATTGTAGGATGATTTTTTGTTGCATAACTGGTTCTTGTGCAATATCTGTAGCATTCACGATGCGAGGGAGAAGGAGTGTAATTGTATCTTTTTTTATACTTAGAAATAGGCTTCTATTAAGTATTTAAAAAACAGCTGGGAGAAGGAACTCAAGGCAAAGATATATCATGCAAAGCATGAAAAGCCCGTGGTAAATATCACTCAAAAAGTCTGAACAGATGAAAATTTAGATAAGAACCAGGACTGTGGCTGGAAATGCCATGTCATGCCTGTGATGGCTATTTGGTCTAGGATGCAGGGTTCTTCCAGGTCTGCTTTGACCAACAGGGTGATCTTTCTCAGAGAGTGGAGAGGATGTCCTTTCTTTTCTGAGATGTTTGAACAAGTTCACGTCAGAAAAGCTCAAAAGCTTCAGATATTTTATCGCACAGAGTTACAAATCAAGCACAGAAACAAGTAGAGAGATTGTCATGATCTTTTGTTGTTATGGAATCATGTACCTTCAGGCAAAGATGGATTACCTAGATTTTTGTTGAATGTTCCTGTACACAGACGTCTTACAGAACATGCCTCATTTAGATGAGCTGGGACCATGGTTTGCATGTTTGTAGTTGACATTGCATATTTTTTAGCTTTTTGCCCTTCGCTAAAATTCTGAATTAATAAGAAGCAAAGCTGATGAGATCCCTTTTTGCCTGTCTAAAATCCTCATTGTTTCTGAAATGGTCACATACCCACAAATTTGATTTGACCTGCAAGTTTTGTTCATTAATCATGATTTGAAACATAATGTTGTCCTTTTTTTGTGGAACAGCCAAGGATATTGTGTGTGGGAAGACCATCGGCCTCTGACAGGCACTTGGAAAGGGACAAGTGGCGGAGAAGCATATTGTTTTAGTGGCTGTGATGACAATCAGACTTCTGCTGACACATCTGTACAGTCTTTCTTCTTTTCTGAAACGATGACTAGGTTGCAGGCTATAGTTGTAGGAAATGGAAAACCAAGAAAGGTTAAGTTATATTATTCTTCTGGGACGTTGCTCGTGTAGCTGCTGTATAAAGGAGCGTATTCATACTTCTTAATCTCCACCTCTGTTCTTTCAAGAGGAAAGCATTTGTTGAATTTTCCAAATTGTGGATGCTAAATTCTTGAAATTTTCTTTAAATTCCAAACTATAGTCATTGTGATAACTTGGGACCTCAGGCACTACACTGTGCACCCTGCGTGTGAGAGAGACACAATGCATGTTGGATAAAACCTAAGCAAATATTCACAGGACTAGTTGAAAGCATCAAGATCAAAACATAATAGATGAACAAGGTAGAATCTCTTCCAAATCAAGATGCTGCCCAAACAGCCTGAATCATGATGTGTACAATAGCCATGCCCTTGGATGTCAAGGGAAGTGACGAGTGATAAGATGAAAGTAGGGTGCTTTCTCTCACCAATGCCTGACCTGAAGTGAACCCAGGGCCGACCTCAGTCATGTACGTGATCTGCCATGTGCTTGACCAACTGATTGATTGCTGGCCACATGTGATGGTGATGCCTTGGTCCTAGGCCCTATTGCTTGTCTGTGTGCTTTGCCCTATCTGAACCATAAAGGCTAGCCAAATGTACTTGGTCCTATCCTACTCATTTGGGCCCTATAGATTTAGCAATCAAGGACTACCTGGATATGTAGAAGCTGATATCCAACAATTGTTCCCCTTCAATGTTTAGTCTCTAGCTTTTGAAGGAGGTCCGATGCTGAGAAGTATGACTTGGTATCTCTTGATGTCCCTTGTATTCTCCTTGGTTCGGCTGCAGACAAGGCTAGTGTCTGTGTTTTGGATCTTCACGCACAAAATGGTGCAGAAACCCAGTTTACTTTGTCCGAGCATGAAATGACAGATTCTTTGCTATGAATGCAACTCTAGGTGTAGCATTTAAAAATGGACGGAATTTCTTGAGTAGAACCCATATCATCCCCTCCACCATATTGCCTTGCATGTTGAAATTCAAACAGCATTGTATTCTGCTAAGATATGTAAATACAAGGCAAGACAGCATGACAAATAGGACCTAGCAGAATGAAGTCTTTCTAATACTCACATTGCATAGGGATTATTGCATAGAGTCCATTGAAATTGCCTCAAATTTTAGGCTCACAGATGGACTAAATGTGGGCAATTATGACAGGGGCAGTTGGATTGTTGTACCAGATGATGTATAGTACCAGTACGGACAAGAGGAGTGTACCTAGCACTTGTGGCCTTGGAGCAACAATTACAGGTTTCCAGTGATCGTGCTGAGGCGGTTCACGCCAAGAGGGGGCTTCTTTGACAGTACCTGTGGTGGTCTTCAGCGGTGGAGTATTACACGGTGGATTGCTCCAGTTGTTCCAGCGGCACACCCATTCTCCTGGTGTCTTTGTTCCATCCAGGAGTTGAGAGGGGGTGTTGGAGGTCAACATCTCCTGATGTCACCTAGAGAGAGAGGTGCCTTGCTGGGTGTGCCTGCCAGTTTGAGTCTATGGTAGATGAGTGAGGGCCTGCGTTGTGGGTCTGCCCCCCCCCCTGTGAGGGTAGAGTAGGATAGGCTCTCTTGGAGGCCCATGTTAGAGCAGCAGGTGTCAGCTTTTGGACAGGGGAAGACTAGCCATGTGGCAGGGCCTACAGCCCCCACCTGGGGCTGTGCTGCTGTAGCCTTTTAGAAGCCAGAGGGGGTTGGCTCCCTAGCTGTTGGGTCTGCTCCCTAGGCTGAGGGGCGCCCCCTATAGGGCTGTGTGCAGCCCCTTATAGGCTGGAGTAGAGGTCGGAGTAGAGGTCAGCCCTTGAGGCAACCTTTTAGGGCTGAGTGCCAGCCCCTTATGGTGGGCAGAGGGGGGTCTGTCCCCTAGGGCTGAGTCGGCCCACCTACAGCAGGGGTCGGCCCTGCTAGACCAGCCGAGCAAAGGAGGGTGAGGGGCTATATTTAGGCCCCCCCTCACTCCTTGTTTTGCATCTCACTTTGGAGCCTTGTGGAGCAGTCTTGTGAGCTCCTTGGCAGTCCATTTTAGTAGAGGTTTTCCCCAACAGGCTGTAGGGTTTTGGCCTGAGATCACTTGCAGTTTCTCTCATCTCTCTCCTTTCTTGTTTTATGTGTGAGAGGTTGGGTCTCTTTCTCACTCTCCTGTTCATTTATGTTGCACTTCTCACAAAAAGAACCGTCAAAGCCTTTGGCAGGAGGAGTTCCTGATATGTTGGCAAGAGCCACTGATCCAGAAGCTCGAGAACTCTGCCTCTCATGGGGTAAAACAAGAGACCAGAATGCTTTGATCTTATTCGATCCAGGAGCTACATATAATTTCATTTCGAAAGACCTAGCTTTGAGGCTAGGAATCAAGACTGAAGAGTTGGGACCAACTCTTGATGCAGAACATGTTTTTGAAGGAAAACCAGTTAAGGTTACTCCATTGATTGGAAAACTCTGACTTCATATTCAGGACTATGTGGACCATGAGGAGTTCTATGTTTCACCCCTCAAACATCATGATGTCATTTTGGGTATGCCATGGTTCCATAGAAAGGAAGTAAATTTGGACACCAAGGCAAGAACTCTCAGTTTCATTCAAGAAAACAAGGAGCATAAAATTTTGGCCAAAGGAAGAGGCAAGACAATCCGAGTTGTATCTAATGTTTCTATTGCTAAGTGAGAGGGAAAGAATGAGGGAGAAGAACAACGGGGAGAGAGTGAGAGAGAGGGGTGACACAAAAGATGTGGGTGTGAAGTGTTGAGCCACACCACAAACTCATAGGTTTTATTAGGATTAGGTTTTTCACCCTATGACTGTCTTAAGATAGTCATAGGTGTCATATCTTTAATAAAAGGGTGGCAATGTGCCTTTACCCCAACAACCTCCCACCTAAAGGCCAATGTGCCTAAAGGGGAGAAAAGAATAAAAATTACAGCAATATATAGTTACTGTATACAAGACCATAAAATAAGAATGGTCTCATCCTAATCCCATGATGTGGCGGCAATGTGCAAACCGCTCTGTAGGCAAGCTCTTAGTGAGCAAATCTGCAGGATTATCATCAGTATGCACCTTCACAAGCTCAAGAGCACTCTGACTATCACAATGCAAAACTGGCATATCTCCTGTAATGCCCAAATCTCCCACCAGCCGAGTAAGCCATATTGCTTCCTTGCAAGCCTCAGTGGCTGCAACATATTCAGCTTCAGTGGTTGACAGTGCAACGCATTTCTGCAACCGAGACACCCATGATATAGCACCTCCTGCAAATGTGAAAATATAACCGGTAGTAGACTTCCGGTTATCTGCATTCCCTGCATAGTCTGAATCTGTAAAACCATGCACCAATGCATCCTGCCTACCATAGCATATGCACAAGTCTTTGGTACCCTTGAGATACCTCAAGACACCTTTCACTGCTTCCCAGTGCCGCTTGCCTGGATTTGCCATATACCTGCTGATGACTCCCACCGCAAAAGCAATATCCGGACGAGTGGCAACCATGGCATACATCAGAGAACCAACTGCAGATGCATATGGAACCTTGGCCATTTCAGCCTTATCATCATCTAATCTGGGGCTGTCCTTACTGCTGAGTTTTAAATGTGGAGGCAACGAGGTACTAATAGACTCCCCCCCCTCCATTTTAAACCTCTGCAGTACTTTGTCAATGTACTCCTTCTGTGACAGAAACAAAAGTCCCTTGGACCTGTCACGAGTAATTCGCATGCCAAGAATATGGTTTGCATCACCCAAGTCTTTCATGTCAAAAGACTTATGCAGTTGTTTCTTCAAAGCACTAATCTCATACTGAGATTTACTGGCAATCAGCATGTCATCCACTTATAGAATGAGTAGCATCAAACTGCCATCCTTTGCCCGTTTGGTGTACAAGCAATGATCGGTCTCACACCTATGATACCCTTGGGACTGCATGAAGGCATCAAACTTCTTGTACCATTCTCTTGGCGCCTGCTTGAGTCCATACAAGCTCCTCTTGAGCTTACACACAAGCTGCTCTTTCCCTTTAACAGCATATCCCTCTGGCTGACTCATATAGATCTCATCATGGAGATCTCCGTGAAGAAAAGCAGTTTTCACATCCATTTGACATAAATCCATGTCCTCATGAGCAACAAGAGCTAACACTGCTCTCAAAGTAGTCATCTTGACTACAGGGGAAAAAATCTCATCAAAGTCAATGCCCTTCTCCTGCTTAAATCCCTTGGCAACCAATGTGGCCTTATACCTCGGTAAAGCATTTGAATCCACTTTGACTTTGTAAACCCACTTGCATGGCAAAACCTTTCTGCCTGCAGGTAGCTGCACCAAGTCCCATGTATCATTTTGAAGTAGGGAGTCCATTTCTGACTGCATGGCTTTCTCCCACTTCCTTTTCTCTGTTCTTCCCATAGCTTCCTTGAAACTGGAAGGCTCACCACAATCTGTCAGCATAATAAAATCAGCCACATTATTGGCTCCTGGAACAAACCTATCAGGAGGCCGTTGTACACGGGTGCTCCTCCTAACAGAATGTTCCGGATTAGGCTGCTGTCTAGCCTGTTCGTCATGCATGACGGGTGGCTGTACCACCATATTTGGCTGTTCTACAGCCCCATTTGCTGGCATATCCAGTGGTGCATCATTGGCAAAATTATCTGGCTGATTTTCAGCCTATATACCCTCTTGAACAGGGTTATCTGCAGCAGCCTGCTGCTGCATATAAATGGGCATTCTTTGCTGTCCGACATCATCATAAATAACCCTCCTGTATTCCACAGGTTGCACGGGTTCTTTGTGTACACTATCCTCTTTAAAGATGACATCATTGCTGCGTATAATCTTCCGTTTAACGGGATCCCATAACCTGTACCCCATTTCACCTTCGTCACCATAACCCATAAAGATGCATCTGTAAGACTTTGGCTCCAGTTTGGTGCACAGTTCTTTGCGTATATGAGCAAAGCACTCGCAGCCAAACACACGTAAGTGCTTATATGAAGGTGGCTTGCCAGACCACACCTCCTCTGGCACTTTCAACTCCAAAGCCTTGTTCGGCGACCTGTTAATTATGTGAACTGCTGTTTGCACGGCTTCTGCCCAAAAGCCATGGGGCAATGCAGCATAAGACAACATACATCGAACCTTCTCCTGAATAGTTTGATTCATCCGCTCACTCACACCATTTTGAGATGCATTATGAGGGGCTGTGAGTTCCTGTTTAATGCCCTTAGCTTCGCAAAACTGTACAAAAGCATGTGACACATACTCACCCCCATTATTGGATCTGAGGCATTTCAGCCTGCGACCTGTCCGATTCTCAACCTGAGCGACAAACTTCTTGAAAGCATCTAAGGCATCTCTCTTATGCTTCAAGAAATAGACCCACACTTTGCGTGTGGCATCATCAATAAAAGTAATGAAATACTTTGCACCCCCTAGTGATAGCTGTGGCATCTCACACAAGTCAGTGTGCACTAGATCAAGCGGTGCTCTATTCTGGGGAGTTCTCCTCTTATGAGAAGTCATAGAATGCTTTCCAAAAATGCAATGATCACAAGTAGGCAAATCTGAAAATGAAAGAGACGGCAGATAACCCAAACGTGACAGTTCTTGCATTCCTTTAACGGACATGTGTCCCAACCGGCTATGCCACAATGAAACCTTTGGCAGCCCGGTTATGGCAACAACATGATTACCTACACTGGAAACATACAGAGGGTACAAGGTATCACTCTTATAACCCTCAGCCACTACAACCTGGCCATCAGTAATCACCCATTTGGAATCCCCAAATGTGGTGTGGTAACCACTGTCATCCAGCAAGCTAGTGCTAATCAGATTTTTCTTGATTTGCGGCACATGGCGAACACCATCAAGCATAAATATGCGTCCGTCAGGGAATACTATCTGTATACTGCCAATCCCTGCAATCTGACATGCATAGTTGTTCCCAAGGTGAACAACTCCGTGAGTACTTGTGTAGGAAGTAAACCACTCCCTATGGGGCGTAACATGAAAAGAAGCACCTGAATCCAAGAGCCAGGTGTGCATGTCATGGCCATCAACAACCAATGTATGTGCAATTACATCAGAAGAACATAATACATCATGTCTGTCACTGTCACTGTCCTCTGCTGCAACATTCACTGCATCCAAGTCATCTGCCTTGGCCTTGCCTTTGCCTTTGCTTCCACTGCCTGCATCCTTTGTCTCAGCCTTCTTGGCTTTCTGATCCCGTATAAACTTGAAGCACTTAGACTTCATGTGTCCCTTCTTGCCACAGTAAAAGCATTCAATATCCTTTTTGCCACGGGACTGACTGCGGGATTTGGACTTACTAGCAGATCTCCCCTTCTGCTGAGTCCTGCCTCTTTCTTGTACCTGCAAAGCATTTGAAGACTTGCTGCCCGCATTATTCTTCCTGCTCATCTCCTCCATAAGGAGAGAGCTCTCTACATCAGCATACATAAGAGTGACATTTGAATTAGACAGGGTGGTCTTGAAAGTGTCCCAACTCTCAGGGAGGGTACACAACAAGAAAGTAGCCTTGAACTCCTCATCAAGGTTCAACCCCTGTGCAATCAGCTGTGTAAAGATGGCATTGAACTCACTCAAGTGTGAGGTCATAGCTGTACCTTCCTTCATGCGAAGGTCAACCAGCTTCTTCAACCAATAAACCTTACTGACTGAACTCTTTTGGGCATACAACTCTGCTAGCCTCTGCCATAGGCCATAAGAGGTCTTTTCAGCCTGAACATTGAACACTAGAGAATCACTGAGAGTAAGCATGATAGCAGCCCTCGCGGACAAATCTAGCTCCTCCCACTCATCATCTGACATCCCAGATGGCTTGACACCCTTCACCCTTATGGGCTTAGAAATCTTCTTTAGCAGAAGTACATTCAAACACTGTTTTGCCCATAATGCATAATTGTGTGCCCCTTCCAATTTCTTTATGTTCAGAATTGATGATTCACTTCCCCCTGATGCCATATCAGATAAGGAAAGTACCTGACTCCGTGTAAGTCAAAAAAAAAAAGACTGAATAAAATTATGATTTCTCAGAAAAACCTGCTCTATCAAGAGCCAGGAGCACTCACAATAGTGCTGTTTTTACTGTCAAAAAAAAATCTGCAGCAAAACAAAAAATTTCCCTCCAGTTACTGTACCTTTTGACACATTGTACCGTGCTCAAATAGGCATAAAACAGTAATTTCAGAATGCTGCAGCTGTTCCACAAGTGCTGTATCAGTGCATCATCAGCTGACAAAGCACAAAACACTGCTGTCCTGGACACTTCTCCCACCTCAGATGAGGTATTGCACTGATTTTATATGCATAAACCACTTGTCATACACTGTTTTGTTCACTGAAAAGAGGCTCCAGACACTTCAGCCTGTCACAAACCTGCAACAGAGAATGGGACAAATCCCAAGCAATCACCCTTCTGCCAAGGGGATAAAAGGCATCTGAAGGTCTCAAACAGTAACTCAAGTGCTCTCAAGCAAAATCTGGGCAAAAGCCCCTTGATTTGACACCTGTACCAAGTGAAAAACACCTCAACGCTGAGGTAGCATACAAAATACAGCGCTCTCCTGGCACTTTCACCTGACAATGTAATGCATAAACGACCCTGTGTACACAATAACAACACAGATCCCAACGTACAAACACTGAAGAGAAAATCTTTTGAGCACTGTCAACGATGGGCAGTTAGGGACCGAGTAAACTCGATGCGCCCTGGCCAAGCGTGGCTTAACTGAGATTTTTCAAGGTGTCGTACACAAAATGTGACCTGCAGAAATGTCACTGAATACACTGCGGAAACAAGACCAATGTGGGCACCCTGGCTCCACACTGCCTCAAGGCATACACTGCATAAACTTCCAGGCAAAAGCCCTTTGAAAATGTCACCCAAAAGCTGAGATTTGCACTCAGCAAAAGCATAAAAGCCCTCTGCAAAATCAAGGCATTTGACCTTCCCGAAACAAGATAACTGTGCAACCACCACACACTGTGGTACTAGTCACCTCAAGCACGAGGGACACGAGGGTACGTGCTGTACCTTCAACACACAGTTTTGAGAACTAAACAACCGGGAATGTGAAGAGCAGAGTGCTGTACCTGCTGTACTTTTTCTTTTTCCCCCAAAAAAAAAACCTGCTGTACCTGCTGTACTTGCTGTACCTGCTGTACCTGCTGTACCTGTGCAGGGTACAAATCCCAAAAAAAAGATTCGAAATGCACCTTCCCTGACGCAGCGGCCTCCTTGACGCAGTTCTCCCTGACGCAGTCCGTACGGCGGCGTCCGTACAGTACGGCCGCCTGTACGGTGTCCGTACCCGACCGTACAGTGACTGTACGATGCGCGAAGTTGCTGCACACACGCAGCTAGCAGCAGCTAGCTGCTGCTGCGGCTAAATCTGCCCCGTGCTGCCTGCTATGCCTGCGCGCTGCCCTGAGGCTGCCCCGTGCTGCCCCGCTGCAGCCCGCGCGCTGAGGGCACGAGACCCGAGGGGATAGGGAGGGGTAGAGAGGAGTGGAGAGGGAGAGGTGAAGGCTCTGATACCAGTTGAGAGGGAAAGAATGAGGGAGAAGAACAACGGGGAGGGAGTGAGAGAGAGGGGTGACACAAAAGATGTGGGTGTGAAGTGTTGAGCCACACCACAAAGTCATAGGTTTTATTAGGATTAGGTTTTTCACCCTATGATTGTCTGAAGACAGTCATAGGTGTCATATCTTTAATAAAAGGGTGGCAATGTGCCTTTACCCCAACACTAAGTCAATAAAATCAGCTATTTTTGTGCACTTTGTTTTTGTAGTTGCGTATCGACTAGAGCTACCCAAGATTGGAAGATTCACAATGTTTTTCATGTGAGTCTTCTCAAGCAGTACCAAGGACCAAAGCCCACAGAATCAGTACAAGAAGAGCCACCAAAGGTGGAAGAGATGGAGGAGATCCTCCAACTAGAACAGATCGTATACCACACAAAAAAGAAAGGGTCCATAGGCAAGGACATCCGTAGATACCTTTTCAAGTTTAAGAACTATTTGGCACTTAATGCCAAGTGGATAGATGAGGACTTTTTTTTAGAATATCCTCAAGTTTTGCTATTGTATCAGGAAGCTTTTCAGTTGAGGGCAATTGATTAGAAGCCAAGGGGGATGTCACCATTTGGCACTTCTCTCAAGAAATAAAGTATAATCTTAATTAGAATTAACTTCGGTCAAAGAATGTTGACTTCCGTTGACTAAAAATAAGTTTTATTCTTTTACTTTTGCTTTGCATTGGTAAAAGAGAACTGTGGGGATGCCCACAAGGGACTAGGATCAATCCAATAAGGCTCTGATTGGCTGCAATTCTGTCCTAGGCAGCCATGGGTTGCTGCTAGCTCTTCTAGGCAGCTAGTTCTTTCCTGCGATTGAAATTCTGCCCTAGCATCCAGTGCGATTTGACAAGGGAGCTGTTTTTCTGCTCTAGAAGGCTGAGTTTAGGGTTCAGCCTGCTCACTTAGGTAATTAATGCTTCTAAAGTGCTGAGAATTGGTTAAGTAAGGCTGATCTTGGTAGTGGCTAGGGTTTCAGCATCATCTGGATGAGTCTTGTAACTAGTCATCCAGAGTTGTCGAGTCCCACTCTATGGTTTTTATGTCGTGCAGCTTGGTCCTACAAGTCCAAAAAGATATTGATAAGCCACCCTATCTCTTTGATCTTGTAGCTCCATTGGAATAAAGAGCTTTGATAAGTACCCAGGCCATTGAGTCCCAAGTGACAAACAAGGCCGAGGAACAAACTTGCCCATAAGTCATGCAATCCCAGCCCAAATGATCTTGGCTTGTCTGCATTTCCAGAGGCAATGCCAAATAGACTCATCAACAGGTAAGCACCAAGTGCAAGAAGTGTCACCTCCAGAAATGAATAAACCTCTTGTAGTACGAGCATAACCCAAGAAAGCTCCATACTTCATGAATGTTCCTGAGGGTTGGTCAGGTCTTGATTGCTTCAACCTTCACCGGATCCATCCAAACTCTGTCTTTGGATAAGAAAGTGAATTTCTGGCATGAAGAATTTACTTTTCTTTGCATTAATGACCAGCTTATGTTTTCTCAACTCTTCATACATGACCACTAGATGCTTTCAATGCTCTGCTTCATTTTTGGAAAAAACAATGATGTCATCGAAGAATGTGCCCACAAAGGACCTGTGTTCTCTAAAAACCCTGTCCATCATTCAATTAAATGTGGCTGGAGCATTGGTTAACATAAAGCCCAAAAGTGGTCCTAAAGCGGTCTTGTGTACATCTCCTGGTCATATACGGATCTGGTGATACCCGCTCTTCAAATCAATGCGGCTGAAAATGGAAGACCCCTCAAGTGTGTGCAGAATGTAATCAATTCGAACCTGTTCTTCACCGTGATCTTGTTAAGTGCATGATTGCTACACCAAAAGAATTGATGAACAGTACGGGAAGAAACTGGGCTGAATCAGCTTCTTTCTTTCTTTCTTAGGTGTATCAGGTCTGCTGTGAGAAGGGAATCATAGTAATATGTAGCAATTTGCATGACGGTCTGTGGATGTGGATGTGGACTGCAAAATATCATCAGAGTAAATTAACTGTGAAACACTTTCTTTTCCTGGTTGAGGACCAAGAGTAGAGAAGCGTTTATTGGTTCTACCCCTATCTGAATTTAAAATGACTTGTGTGCATGGTAAGAAAACTCATCCCTCTGCTTCATATGAAACTACTAATGGGACCTTGCTGGGTGAGTCACCCTTTGATGGTGGTGTCTCTCTAACACAACCACACAGGGGTGGGTCTGCGTGATATGGGACACACAGTCTTATGTTATGTCCATATTTGGACTAACTAGGGCCTAAGCAGGATTGGACTGTCTAGGTCATGGTCAGGCTAACCTAGGATCTTGGATTCCTCTAGCACAAAGCTAATTAGGACAAAGCATGGACTCCAAGTAAAATAAAGCTACTTTGGGCATGCAATGTAAGTTTAGGGCTCACTGCTAAGGTAGCCAGTGCTTGACCTATAAATATGGGCCAAGGGCTTAGTATTAGGGGTCCGAGGAGTTGGACTGTCCTCTGGACATAGACCTGCTGGCTAGAGAGCAAACGGCTAGAGGAAGGGGCAGGTGGTATGGGACGCATGTTCTGGCCTTGATGATGGCTGGCTCTCACAGTGGTCTAGACCTCAGGCTCGGGGGTGGCTCGAGTTGTACCTAAGCCTACAGCTGGGAGATGAG
Organism: Dipteris shenzhenensis; assembly: GCF_047967505.1. Classification (NCBI taxonomy): domain Eukaryota; kingdom Viridiplantae; phylum Streptophyta; class Polypodiopsida; order Gleicheniales; family Dipteridaceae; genus Dipteris; species Dipteris shenzhenensis. The sequence continues at coordinate 50,021,691 of NC_141616.1, read as the reverse complement.
CTGCTAGCTTGAACTCATATGGGTTGTTTTGTGGGATTGCCTCACAGTAATTTGGAATCTGGTTCGAAGTTGAAATTCTCCAGGGGCAAATGTTTATTCGACCAGGTTTAGGGCTGTTTCAATTGGTATCAAAGCCAGCTCCAAGCTGAATGAGAAGGAGGCACGTGTCCGTGGTAGTAATATCCAGAAGAGAATTGAGAAACAAGGGTAATTGTGGTAGAAGCTCTGTGCTTATCCTGGTTGGACAAGGGGTGGGAGAAGCTCTGTGCTTGTGGAAAACAGTGGCTTTGGGGGAGAGAGTTTTGCCAGCACTTTGTTCCTGGAATTGGAATGATTGTGGAGTTTATCCCGTACAAAAGAAAGATTTGATGTATTGCCCTGATAGCAAGGCCATGAGTTGCACATATCATCTGGTGGGCTGTTGTGCTCATACTTTCAAGGCTGTTCATGGCTGCGTTGGCCTTGGTGTGAAGGATTCTCTATCCCAGCTAGAATTACCAGGACAGGGCTAGCAAGGTAGACAATTGGATGGCAAACATAAGGTTTGTTTCTGGCCGGAACTAATTTTATGGCTGAATCTGCCTGGCAGAGAAAGCCAGGATGATTTGCTGATGCCTTTTGGAGTGCATCACCTGAGTTGGCTGTTTTAGTCACTCTGTTTGATTCTTAACAACGAAAGGAAAATTACTATATAATTTAGCATAACCATAACGTTGCAAAGGTGTCTTGAAATTGATACAAAGTTTACGACCTGATAATCTACTCTGTAATGTTACAAAACTGAAGGATCATGCGGAGTGTGGAGTGGCAAAGATCTTGGATGGAACAGAAATGCAAGTTTGAAGTGAAAAGTTTTCATGTGCAAGCTTCCAAGGCAGAATCTTCCTCTATTAGACACAAGGCCCCATGCTGCAAGTGTGAGAGTCTGGCTTGGGGAATGGTGCCCAGGATCAATGGACTGCCCTTAATCCACCCAAGTAGAGAGAAATCAAGGTGTTAATGGCTGGGATGCTTGCCTGTTCCTACAGTGAACGTTCACATGTGATTAATTACAACTGGCATTCCTCCTTTGTTATATTTTTGTGTCAAGGTGTCTGTTTGTGATTCTGTATTATCCTTGCGAATATATATTATGATACATGTTTTAGCTTTGGTATTTACGTGGGTAAATGTGTGTGCAGGCTCTTTCACAGGTCACTTACACTGGAGCCATGACCTTCTGCTTCATTCAAGCTATTGAAAGAGGAAATGCAAGGACATATAGAGATCTATTGAATGCAATGCGGAATGGGGTTCGAGAGGCAAGTAGTGGTGGCAGTTATGGAGGTCCAATCACTTCGCTGATTGAGATGCTGTTGACTGGTGGAAGTTATGGTGGCAGCCGTACCCAGGTACTGTACTATATGTCGCTTAGCCAATTTTAATATGAAAGGGTGTAATTTTGAGATTTCAAGCTTTTTGTCATGAGAGCGCATTATGGCTTTTCATTGTTTTGGCATGGATTTTTGTGTCTAGAAGTGGATGTCTTTTTTGCCTTAGCTATACATGTGATGAAAGCACACCAGAAATTCTGCATAAGAAGGGATTAAATGAGGGGTCAATTTTTAAGAGGGCTCTTCATTTTTAAGAAGTGTAAAGAGAATTGCATGAAATAAGGCGTTTCTATCTCTGCACCATGATAAATTGAAGAAAATTTGAATTGGAGATGAGAGTGGCATGATGCATCCTATCTTGTGTAAATTGAGGACTGTGAAGCTTGATTTTATTTACAATTTTCAAGGAACATGTACATGAGAAAGGTGTTAAACATTAGAATATTTTTACACGTATTTTCTGATAATACAATATTGAGTTTTGTTGAGTAGTTGTGGCCATTTCAAAGGTGTCTTGTTTGGAAAAGTGGGAGAACTATGTTTTTTTTTTCTTGTATCTACAAACAGCACTACATTTTGGAATTCTCACTTGATGTCATTCTGAGCTGTCTTGGTGGTTTACAGGAGCCACAGTTAACTGCAGCAAATCCGTTTGACATTGGCTTGCCTTTTTACCTTTAAAATCATGTGACATGAAAGCTTCTGCCCCAACTTCGAATCCTTCAAGCAGCCATGTCTCATGGCGAAATACTTTACCAATCTCAAACCATGATAATCAGCTTGCTTTTAATAGGACTACATGTCTGCCTTGGTGAACATTTCCAGTTCATTTGCAGAGAGGTATGGTTAGCTGGTGGTATCAAGGCCTTTCTATTAATTCTTGAAATCTCTTAGTAGCATGCTCTTGCTTGCAAGATGTATTGAAAGGTATATTCCGTATGTACTCACTTCTCATGACCCATGCCTGGTTCTGTTAGTTTTGATCCTAGGTTAGGGGCCATACTTAGTCATGCTTAGATTCTTCCATGTCCCAGAGATTCTGAACGTCTTCTTTATGCACGTACTTTTGAGACTTCGTTTCTGAACATAAATTGTATTCTCACCAAAAGGGTGTAAATCTGAAAAGAAAGGATGTAAAGAGACTATGTACTTCCAATTTATGAGAACATACGTTCGCAATTGCGCAATCACAGTTTATAATCAGAATCTTTTTTGAGATGAGAAGCAGCACAAATTCAGTGTGGTCTCTCTCTTCAAAAGAAATTTATGAGGCGTACCCTGGTAATTTGCAAGCAAGTTGTATGTGGATGCCCTATGTGTGCGCATTTGATTTCTGATTTCTCCTAGCCATTTCATTAGAGAATGTTTGGACTAGAAAAGGGGCCATGTAAGAAGGCCCTTGTGGTGAACACAGGGGAGGATAAGGTTAACCAACCTGAATATAATACTGTCTTGTGAAAGATGGAATGGGGCATGATTTCTTCATTTTAAAAATGAATCGTCTCAAAGTTTGATGGAACTCTTTGTCGAGCCTTGGTCTGTCATGCCATTATTATAAACCACAACCAGGCTTTATCTTTTGAGGAATTGAGGGATCTGTTGGTTATATGTAGTCAATATACTAGTTCTTCACACCAGTTCCAAGGAACCCAAGGCAATGAGTTTTGTCAGTGATGCAGGCTACAAGACAACTAGTTGTCTTTCATTGCCTCACTCTTTGTATTTGCTTTAATAGAAGATACTTTTTTTTAAAAACAGTTACAACATTGGGATGTACAAAGACATAATAAAATATCTCCTTGGCATTAATACAAAAAAGATAGCCTTAAAATTTAAGATTCACAAACATGCACTTAAAAAGTGACGTCATTTTTAAAAATCCCAATCCCAACACGATATGCAAGAGTCAACTATCTCAAAGCATATGCATCATTAGTTTGTGCTCACATTCCACATGACGTTAGAAACATAATACTATCTAGCAAGATGAGAGTGGCAATAAGACAAACTAGTTCCAATCTGTGACCCAACTGTTCAAAGTGGTAGTGCTATGCGTTCGACGTGAACATGTTTCTCTTAGTATTATTTGGAGGTGTTGAGAGTCATAAAATTAAATGGAAGCACTCATGCATGTTTCATTGGAAACATAGTTTTGAATGAAGTGTGTGCATGTTGTGTTTAGAATTGAGCATAATGGAGGTTGGGGTGAGACTCTTAATCACAAAGCACGTAGGTGCATGGTGGCCTACTAGCAAAATGGTGTAGGTTAAATTCTTTGTCTAGATAGTTGGTTGTGAACGAGTTGCTTTATCAAGAGAGCCATGGGGAGAGTTCTCACTTCCAATGAGTTGAACATGCTGTGCACCATGAGTATATACCATTTTTGATACATCGGTGGCAACTTTCGCCACTCTGCAACAACTCACATTATTTACAACTTCCAACATCCAATCACCATAAATGACAGCATGTTCGAAGCTAGTGTATGAACGTGGAGTTAAATTAATCCCGTCCATAGGGCCTTTTCAATTTACCAGATCACCCTCCACTCAATCATATGCCTTATTAGAATGAGATGTTTCACACATTCACGAGATTTTCGTACCCAATAGGATTTTCACACCCTTTAGTTATTTACTGTAATGTTATTCCATTATCATTCTGTGAGGCAGATGCAATCTGTGGAACTACTTATATTTTGAACATATTGCTAGATATCCCTTCATAAAACTAGAATATATCCAATCTTACAAATTAAATTAGGTTTTTTGAAGGTGTTATTGTAGTTTGTAGTCTAAAATGAAACTTTTGTTGTGTGATTAGGAGAGCGTTGATGATGTAAGGGGAGAGAGAGAGAGGGAGAGAGAGACAGAGAGAGAGCACCACATAGGTAATGAAGAAAAGAAGAAAAGGTGCATTTATACACCTTTGTGGATAGGGTTGGTCTCCTTAGTCCACTTGGGACATGTATGCGCTACTGTAAGCATAATTTAGTGCTCTAACACCTCCTTGATTGCATTGGAAAACTAGAAGCTGATTTGAAAAAATAGTTTTGAAACTTTTGAATGATTATTGTCACAAACATGATTGTAACAAAGATGATAAATAAGAAAAGCCAAAGTATGATGAGCAGAAGTATGTACATGAAGTACAACTTAGTCATGACTTCTCTCTTAAGTTGTTGATTATGTCAAATCATTTTTTATTTAGATCTATTCACCTTACCTTGCCATGTCTCCATAAGAAGGGCTCTCTTATAAGGCCCCTTTTTAAGTTCAATGGTGATGTTTGTTCATGTTCCAACATAAGGACAAGGTGCTGACACCATCCCAAACCATTCTCACTCAACAAAATCAACTCTGTTTTACATCGATTTGGCTATGAATCTCCCTTTTTTTATGGGCAAAGATATGAATCTCCCATTTTAAATTCCAATGGCCCAAAGTGTGATGCAATTCTCCCATTTGTGCCCTCATCTCCCTTAGAATTTTTTTGAAGTGTAACCAAATTTGCAATCCGAATTTCTCAACTAAACTTGAACCAAATCTCTTGAAACCAAACCGTCCCATCCAACTATCGCCTTCCTTCCATTTTCTGTGCTTTTTTCTTCCCTCTCCCTCACTTTTAAGCACCCTTTTACCTCCTCTATAGAACCCGATTTTGAACCTCTTCTTTTCTTTTTTCCAGTGGGAACCTTCTTTGTTGTCCCTCTTCACCTTTGGTGGACTTTCCCCTCATGATCTTGCCATTCTTTATCTTTGTTGTGAGTTCCCTCCCTCTCCATCTTCATTCCTTTAAAATTTTTTAAAAAATTTGAGGAGATATGATCCACTTGCTTTTTGAGTATATCTTTTGCACAATCTCACCATTTCTTCCCTCATCTACACTAACTCTTCATTTCAAAGTGATTGAATCAAGATTCACAAGGCGTTTGAGGGTCTTTTTGTGATTTTGTTGCACAATCAATGTGACTACAAGGAACAATGTCTCAAAATGCCTCTAACTTAAAGGAGACACTTGAAAAAGATTCTTTGAAGGAATATAGAAAGAGGATTAATCTTCAAGCTCAATTCTATTAGAGCATGTAAATCTATTCTCCTTTTATCCATCTTTAACCTTCACAAATATTTGCATTGCTATCACGCTTCTTATCTTGAGTTAGATATGAGCATTCATTTTCACTACATTTCAAACACATAATCGTGGACATTACAAAAAGTATGGACTCTAAATGAGGTCATGTTAATAGAGTCCTTGTGGAGATATGGTAGGATAAGGTGACTGAATCTGAATATGGAATTGGCTTGCAAAGGCTAGGATGTGACATGATTTTTCTTTTTTTTTAATAAATAGTTTGAAATTTGATGCAACTCTCTCACTTATGCCCTCACCTCCCTATCACGTTTTCAAAGTGTAACCAAACTTACAAACCATATTTCTCAACCAAACTTGAACCAAATCTCTTAAAATCCAATGCTCCCATCGAACTAATATCTTCCTTCCATCTCCCACATTTCCCCCTTCCCTCTCCCTTATCTTTGGATGCCTTTCACCTCCTCCTCTCCAAAACCCTAATTTTAGATTTCTTCTTTCTTTTGAGCAAGAACCTTCTTTATTTATCCCTCCTCATCTTTGGGTGGACTTTGCCATCATGACCTTGACCATTTTTCATCTTTGTTGTGCTCCATCTTCATTCTTGCAAAAAAATTGGAAATTTCTAAGTAAGATGTGACACTTGCTTTCTAAGAGTATCTACGCACAATCTCACCATGTCTTCCCTCAACTCCATTGCCCTCTCCGTTTCAAGATTCACGAGATCTTAGAGGGTCTTCCTTCAAGTTTGTTGCACAATCAATGCGACTATAGGGAACAATGGTGCAACATGCCTTTGGCTTGGAGGAGACTCTTGAACGATTTCTTTGAAAGAAGATGGAAAGAGGATTGATCTGCGAGCTCAAGGTTTCAACCACTCTCACTTCAGTGGTACACGATGCTGCTAGTATATCTTTCCCTATGACTTGACGAGGACTCAACCCACACATGCCTCGACTGGGATGATGCCTCATAACCCCTGGTACGATGATGAGTGTAAGGAGATAAGAGCTCACCTCACACGCAAGCAGGCCCTGGCACACCTGACCTCATCTTAGGTACATCGCATCTCACGTCGGATGACACGATGTAAGAAGCGAACTTTTCTCATTTGCAGGATTGATGAGGTGGTCGTATCTTTTCGAGGGGGAGACCCGACTATCGACAGCTGGGGACTCCTATCGGAGGTCACGGACCTAGAGATTTGGCACATATATGCATGCTCCTTATATGACATCCTAGGTCAGATGCCACTAGATATGCCCTCTATGCCCAGACCCACTACTTGCCACTTATTCACTGCGTAGAACATGAGGAATGCCCTCCTTCATCTGCACAATCGGAGAGCGCTAGACCATGAGGGGCTATGTACAGAGCACTTCACACATGGACAAATGGTAGGCAAGAGGTCTTGGCCCCGGTTCTAGCGGTATGTCACAGGTTCCCATCTACTTGGAGCACTACCACCATTGTACAAATACATAAGGAAAGGGAGCCCATGGATACTGGGAACTACTGCAATCTCATGGTTGGCCACACTTTGGCTAAGATTTATGGATCGATACTGGAGAGGACGTCAGTAGTTATACAGAGGGTCATGGATAGGGAGCTCTTGGGTAGACAGACTTTCGGAGACAACACTCCACACTAGACCATATTTTTACCCTGAGAGCCATCATCAAGGAGGTGAAGTCAAGATGCCATAAGGTCTACACTTTCTTCTTGGACTTTCAGAAGGCTTTTGACACAATCCCTCGCTCTCACCTGATTAGGCGACTATAGGAGTTGCATCTCCCAGAGGTCATGATCTAGGGAGTGATGAGTCTATACGAGTCCATTAGAGGGCAAGTCTGCATTCCTAGGGGGCTATCAAATTGGGTTGAGAGCACCATAGGGGTGAAGCAGGGTTGCCCCCTCTCACAACTCTCTTTGGGCTATACATTGATGAGATCACATCCTTTGTTGATCGCCTAGTGTTTTGATGGTATAGATACTACTACATGCAGATGACATAGTCCTCATTTCGTCCTCAACCAAGGGTTTACAGAAACACTTGGAGGCCTTGGAGATATTCTACAGAGAGAGGGACCTGACAATCAATGCACAGACCACACATGATACATGGGGCAACCAAAGCACGCATGATTGAGGTTCGACCTATCTTAGCCCTCCTCAGAGGGGACCACTAGAGATGTGGCATTACTCTCGATGTAGCCCATCGGATACAGAGATCCAAGAGAGCGTGTCCCTTGCCACCGCTAGAAACAGCCTGACAGACACATATATATGAGCTCTTTGCATCACACCAGAGGGCCATCAGAGAGCTGGTCCACATAGAGCCTCCACATGTACTTGAAGCTCTAGTTTTGAGCAATTGATTGCCCTTTTTTCCTACTTCATTTTATACTAGTTATACTAGTTTTTTGCATTCTTAGCACTTAGCTCTCAACCAAGGGCCTTAGTGAGCCCTTTGCTTCAACCCATAGTGGCTTGTATGGGTTACATATATCTTGTATCTTGTCTCATAGACCCACGAGGTCTCCTGAAGACATTAATACACCTCTCTCTCTCTCTCTCTCTCTTCGTCTCACTACTCTGGTACTCTTTCTATTGGTTATGATATTGTTGTCGCATGGTGCTCGCTCCTACTTTTCATCATGCTATGACTCTTGCAACCCTTGTGCTTGGTGGTCTTTTTCCATGTGGCCTTTTTCGGGGTTAAAAGGCCACATGGAACTTTGACTCTTTTTATTTGTTTATTTAATTTTTCGGGGTAAGGGAAGAGGGGAGGGCGGGTCCCTCTTTACTTAAGCCATTTTAAAAAGTGACTTCCCCCCCCCAAACAAGCACATGCAATCTAGAAGTCAAAGTAGAGATATGCCTTTCTCTTCATATGTCTCACACATGCTCCCTCTCCCCACCCCCCTCCTTCATATGTGTCACACGATCCCCCTCCTTTCTTCATATGTGTCACAAATTAAGAGTCAAAATTTTACACGAAATTGTATTTTTACTTGAAACTTTATTTTTACTTCATTTTTTAAAAGTCAAATAAATATTAATGAAGTCCATAAGTAGCATCAATAAATTATTTTTAAATTATTTCAACAGTCCCTAGCTCTACTATCTTACTACTTTCTTGTCCCACCCCCTCCCTTTCCTCTCCTTTCCTCTCATTTCCTCTCATTTTTGTCCCTCCCTTTTATGGGGGTTAAAGGTCACTGTGCTTTTACCTCGGTTATGTACAATACTCAAACACATATATAAAGAAGATTAGGGTGGTTCTGCACCCACCAAAACTTGTGTGGCTCTCTGTTTCTCTCTCTCCCTCTTCCGTTCTTGCTTCTGTTGAGAGCACTCTCAACTGGTATCAGAGCCCGGGTGATCTAGCTAAGTGTGTGTGAATGTTTGAAGCTCAGCAGCTTTGTGGGAGGAAGGAGAAGCTCTGTGGGAAGCTTTGTGGGTGACTTTACTTGCATCCGAGTATGCAGAGACCTTGGAGGAACCTTTGGAAAAGTCACTTTGGTTTTGCGAAGTGGTTTTGAGAGCCTATTAAGTGTTTTCAAAGAAAAAGTCGTTTTTTGAGCTTTTTCCTGTTCCATTCGATGACAGAGGCTCCGTATTAACTTGTAGAGGCAACTATTGCTTGCTTTTCGTGTCCACTTCACTTCAGGAGCTTGGAAACACCTTCATTCTTGAATCTGGGATCATTTCATTGGATTTCTGACTCACTGTGTCAGTTCCTACGTTTTTCTGCCCGGGTGTTGGAACTCAAGTTTGGAGCAACCATTTGCAGATCTGTCAATTCCGGTGGACTCAGGAGGTCCTAAAACTTCTACGTTGCTCATCATTCACACTCCGGTGGAGTTTACAAACAGCTCTGTTTCCAAAAACGTTTTTCAGTCCGTGTGTTGGACCCAGTGATTGAGACCACGGTTTCCAAAACTATCTGTCCCATTGCGTTTCAGATGCCCAAAAACCCCTACCTGTCAGTTCTTGCATGATTCGGTGGAGGATTTTCAAAGTTATAGATCTCTGTGTATTCGATTTCGTCTCTCTGTTATGCATTTTTCATTCTAAGGTTTTGAAACCTTAGATTTATGCCACATGGCAGTGGATAAGTGTTGACTCCCATTTCTCACTCATCGATTGGGATTTTGGAGTTCCGGAAAAAGAAAGATAGTTGCAAATTTTCTTGCTAAGTCTGATTATGCAATGGCGCCCATGTTTTGAGGCATCTCAGGTTCTATTTTCAGTAGCGGTCATTACCGTGGGACCATGATTTCTTGAGCATACCTTATGCAAATCACTCTGGTTGTAGTTTGAGTAGTGTGCGCTCATTCGTGGTGTGCATTGGGTTGCAGTGGATGATTTATAGGCCATTTGGATGCATTGCAGTCTTTATTGGATGCGCTGATAGGCCCAAATTGCCTTGTGGGATGCTATTTTTATGGACGCTTTGCACATGGATGCTATTTTATGCTGAGGGACAGCTTTGACACATTGCAGGTGATGCACTGATAGTGCTATGCTCTCTTGGATGAGATATTATTGATGCATATGCCAGTGGACGGTGTTTATGCTTGAGTCATTTGGCACTTATTGGCATTTTGGATTGCCATTGCAGTTGGCATTTTCTTTTGGACCAGATTTGCTCATATGGATGCATAGTACATGCACATGAGTCAATTGCATCTTTTGATGCTTTGAGCTTTGAGTTTTGGTGATATTTCAGTCTATTATGGCATACACATTTGGGTGCACCTGGTATTTGGTGTGATTCTCTCTTATAGGCACTAGCATTTGGAATTTTGCTTTATTTGCATCATGGCATCCTCTTCCATGTCTGAAAAGGACTTTTTCAACGTTAAAAAGTTTGATGGGACAAATTTTTCTTTGTGGAAAGAACAGATAAGGGATGTGCTTATTCAAAAGAAGCAAATTAAACCCTTGGCAGGGATTGAAGCTAAGCCTGCAAATATGTCTGAGGATGATTGGAATGAGTTGGATGCATTAGCAAAGTCTACTATTAGACTTCATCTTGCAGAGTCAGTTTATTTCACAGTAGTAAATGAGCAGACTACGGAAGATTTGTGGAAGAAATTGTGTCACTTATGAGAAGGAAACTGCCTCTAATAAAGTTTACCTCGTGAAGAGGTTGTTTGAGCTGCAGATGAAGGAAGGGGTCTCTATTGCTTCTCACTTGAATGAATTCAATATTATTTTTAGCCAGCTTCAGGCTCAGAAGATGAATTTTGATGCGGAGACTAAGGCAATATTTCTCTTATGTTCATTGCCATCCTCATGGGATACCTTCCGTACAGCTGTCAGTAACTCTGCACCTGGTGGAGTACTGAAATTTGATGATGTTGTGGGTAGCTTGTTGGCCGAGGAGATTAGACAGAAGTCTATGGACGGCGACAAGCAGGATGAAGCCTTAAATGTGCAAAGGCACAGATCACAGTTCAGGGGGAAGTCCCAAGAAAGAGGGAAGTCTCGTAGCAAATCCAGGGCACGGAACATTGAGTATTACCACTGTGGCAAGAAGGGCCATATGAAAAAGGATTGCACAAGCTGAAAAGAGAGCAAAAGGATAAGAAAAAGAATGCAAATTGGGGTGCAAATCAAAAGGAAGAGAGTCCAAGGGAGGACAAAGGAAAAGTGAAGATTGAGGAGATCAATGCAGTCACACATGATAGTGACAATGACCTTCTCTTCATGTCTAGTTTATCTGCAGAGTTGCTTACCACTGTAGATGATGCATATTCCCAAGATTGGATTTTGGATTCTGGTGCTTCATTCCATGTTACTCCCCATAGGGAATGGTTCTCCACTTATGACAGTGGAAAGACAGGTTGTGTGCATCTTGGAAATGACAATGCATGTGACATAGTGGGAGCAGGTGACATAAAGTTTTCTTTTGCAAATGGGTCTGCATTTGTTTTGAAACATGTGAGACATGTGCCTAAGTTGACCAAGAGTCTTATTTCAGTGGGTTAGCTAGATGATGCTGGTTTTCACACCACTTTTGGCTTTCAAACTTGGAAAATTCAAAAGGGATCTATGCTTTTGGCCAGGGGTGCCAAGTGTGGGACTTTGTATCCCTTACATGTATCAGAGATATTCGATCATGTTGTTGCAATAACCGAGCAGCCAAGCACTTCTTTGTGGCATTGCAGGTTGGGGCACATGAGCCAGAATGGAATGAAACTCTTATGCCGTTTGGGTTATGTACCGCATTTGAGTTTCTCTGATTTTGAATTTTGTGAGCACTGTCTCTATGGGAAGCAAACTAAATCAGCCCATAAAAGAAGGGGAAAGAAAGAGTTTGAAAAATTTGATTTGGTGCATTCAGACGTATGTGGTCCCATGCCTACACGGTCATTAGGCGGGGTTGAATACTATGTGACATTCATTGATGATACAACTAGGAAAGTGTGGGCTTATGCTATAGCTCAGAAGAGTGATGTGTTCCACGTATTTCAGAATTGGCTGGCCTTGGTTGAGAATTAGTCAAGTAGAACACTTAAATGCCTACGGAGTGACAATGGTGGAGAGTATCTCTCTCATTACTTTTAGCATTTCTGTGATACACGTGGGATTAAGAGGGAGCTCACATCCCCTCATACTCTAGAGAAAAATCCAGTTGCAGAAAAGATGAACCATACCATTCAAGAAAGGTTGCAATGCATGCTTTCCAATGCAAGTCTTTCTGGTGGTTTTTGGGCTGAGGCAATGAAGACTGTAGTGCATGTGATCAATAGATCACCTAGTAAGAGTTTGGATGGTGGTATTCCTGAAGAGGCATGGAGTGGCAAGAAGCCCTCTTACTCTCATTTGCGTATATTTGGGTGTGAGGCATATGCACATGTGCCAAAAGAGCTTCGAAAGAAGCTAGATCCTAAGTCTAGGAAATGCATCTTTTTGGGTTATGGTGAAAGTGGAGAGATGGGCTATCGTCTCTGGGATCCAGAAGCAAAGAAGATCATACGCAGCCATGATGTAGTCTTTAATGAGAAGAAGATGCATAAGGCACCCATGAAGGATGTGGAAATGAGGAGAATCACTTTCCAGGATGTGATTCCACCTGCATATGTTGATAGACAGTAAGCTGTCCATGCACCAAATGTGCAAGAAATGGTACCACTAAGTACTCCCACAGGTATACAATCAAGGGTAGATGATGGATCATCTATTGGTGGAAATGATGAACCAAATGTGGCTGATATGTAGGTGGGATAGCAAGCTGAAATGCCCTTGAGAAGATCATCTAGAGTGTCTAGACCGCCTGATAGGTTTGTTCCAAGGGTAGACTATGTGATGCTTACTGATTGCAGGGAGCCTTCTTGCTACAGAGAGGCTATGATGCGCGAGGATCAACGCAAGTGGGAGTATGCTATGAAATCAGAGATGAGTTCACTTATGAAGAATAAGACTTGGGACTTGGTTTCTTTGCCACATGGAAAGAAAGCATTGCCATGTAAATGGGTCTACAAAATGAAGGTCACAGGTGATGATGTGCCTAGGTACAAGGCCCGTTTGGTTGCTAAAGGGTTCAAGCAAGAGAAGGGTGTGGACTTTGATGAGATATTCTCTCTGGTTGTGAAGATGACCACACTTAGATGCATGCTTGGACTAGTGGCATCAGAAAATATGGATCTTATGCAGATGGATGTCAAGACAGCTTTCTTGCATGGGGATTTGCATGAGGAAATTTACATGGTGCAACCGGAAGCCTTTGAAGAAAAGGGCAAAGAGCATTTAGTTTGCAAGCTGAAGAAGAGTCTCTATGGTCTTAAGCAAGCGCCTAGAGAATGGTATCAGAAGTTTGATGCTTTCATTCAGTCCCAGGGTTTTAGAAGGAGTGAAACTGATCACTGCCTCTACACTAAAAGGGCTAAGGATAATAGCCTGATAATCCTAGCACTATATGTGGATGATATGCTATTGGCTAGCAAGAATACTTATGAGCTAGATCATTAAAGGCCAAGTTGCATAAGGCCTTTGATATGAAGGATTTGGGACTTGTAGGTCATATTTTTGGTATGCGCATCATGCGTGATCGGAGTAGGAAACTCCTTTGGCTTTCACAAAAGGAGTATGTTACAAAAGTATTGCAGCATTTCAATATGAAGGCGGGGAAGGTAGTGAGTACTCCATTGCCTCCATATGTGAAACTGAGTCATACAAATAGTCCCAAATCAGAAGAGGAGAGGGCCATAATGGCCAAGGTTCCTTATGCATCAGTGATTGGGAGTCTTATGTATGCTATGATAACTACTAGACCAGACATTGCATTTGTAGTGGGAGTTGTTAGCCGGTATATGGCTAATCTAGGAAAGAGGCATTGGGAGGCAGTTAAGTGCATCGGGTACCAAGGAGATGTGCATCTGCTTTGGTAAAGGAGACATGCGTGTACTTGGGTACACAGATTCAGACTATGCATGGCATGTGGATAGTAGGAGATCCACTTCTGGTTATGTGTTCACCTTTGCAGGTGGTGCAGTGTCGTGGATGTCTCGTGCACAGAAGTGCATTGCTTTGTCTACCACAGAGGCTGAGTATGTTGTAGCTACAGAGGGTTGCAAGGAGGCTATATGGCTTGATCGGCTAGTGGGAGATTTGGGGATTCATACAGGTGTACCGACATTGCATAGTGATTCCATGAGTGCTATTCAGCTAGCACGGAATCCGGTCTTTCATGCAAAGACCAAACACATTGAGGTCAGGTACCATTTCATGAGGGAGGTACTTAAGGACAAGCACATAGAGCTTGTCAAGGTTCATACAAATGATAACCCTGCAGATATGCTGACGAAGAGTCTACCTAGTCAGCGGTTTGAGTATTGTCGTGTATTGATGGGCATTGGATAGTATGCTCACTGTTGTTCTACCACAGAGGCTGAGTATGTTGCAGCTACAGAGGGTTGCAAGGAGGCTATATGGCTTGATCGGCTAGTGGGAGATTCAAGGATTCATACAGGTGTACCGACATTGCATAGTGATTCCATGAGTGCTATTCAGCTAGCACGGAATCTGGTCTTTCATGCAAAGACCAAACACATTAGGGTCAGATACCATTTCATGAGGGAGGTACTTGAGGACAAGCGCATAGAGCTTGTAAAGGTTCATACAGATGATAACCCTGCAGATATGCTGATGAAGAGTCTACCTAGTCAGCGGTTTGAGTATTGTCATGTATTGATGGGCATTGGATACTATGCTCACTGGTTGTTCTCCCTTAAAGGCACATTGTCCTTTAAGTGGGAGGTTATGGGGGTTAAAGGTCACTGTGCTTTTACCCCGGTTATGTACAATACTCAAACACATATATAAATGAACGAAAAAGAAGATTAGGGTGGTTCTGCACCCACCAAAACTTGTGTGGCTCTCTGTTTCTCTCTCTCCCTCTTCCGTTCTTGCTTCCGTTGAGAGCACTCTCACCTTTCCTCTCCTTTACTCTACTTTCTTGTCCCACCCCCTCCCTTTCCTCTCCTTTCCTCTCATTTTTGTCCCTCCATCTCATGTCCTTTCCTATCCTCTCCTCTCCTCTCCTAGTTACCAATGGAAGTAATATCACACTACTAGAGGTAGACCTATTATTTCATGGTTGGGGGATTCATTTTGGAGACATTAAATAATGGTGTAGTACATGTCTCTACTCATGAGGCACATGTAGAAAACACACATTGTCCTTATGAGAAACTGTCCTTACCAAGAAAGTGGTTGGTGAGACAAACCACAAGGTGTTTGTTATTGAGTCTATGGTGGATGACTCATCACTTGCAATAATGTGCACATTTGTGCAAGGTATATGTTTACATATCTACTTTGTGTTGTTAAGAGTGATGGGTCTCCACAAAAATGAGCACATTTTCATCCATTAGACTATGCTCTTGATCACATAGGTGGATGTGGCCCTATCTCATGAGTGGACTTACCAATGACTATGTGTGTATGATAATGTAAAATAACAATGCAATTCAAGGATACATTTTGGTATGCAAACGTTTGACTCGGTTGTTTAAGCAAGATTCCATAGTCTAACACCTCAAAAAATTATAAGTTCTCTTAAGTTTTTATTTCTATTCTACTCCATACTCATTAATGTGTGGAGGTTACTTGTGATTTTTTACTAAGTAGTCGCATGGTTATTTTATGCAAGAATCCATTGTCTAATCTCAAAACTTGTTGTGATTTTCTTATGTAGGCGCATGGTTATGTTACGCAAGACCCCATTGGATAATCTCAAAATATATAAGTCCTCTTAAGTTTCAATTGCAAGTGAAAAATATTTTTGAGTGGTTTATTTTGAGTGTATGGGAAAGCTTCATGCCAATCCTTAAATGTGAAAGTATGTGAAGGTGTGACTTAATATAATTATGTGTTTGGAAGAGGGGGAAAAGAGATGGGAAGAGACTATTAGAATACCATAGTGCAATAAAATTAACAAGGAAGACTAATAAATTTGACAAGGAAGACTAATAAATTCTTTCTAGGTGATATGTGTGTGTGTGTGTGCACACGCATGCACGTGCACATGCACGGCAAAAGAATTTTTCTATATTGAGTTTGCTAACTAGAATTAGCACAAAAATGTCGAATTTGTCAGGTAGTCTAGGCTCTGAGGTCAGGGTCCACTTACCTGCCACCATCCAAGAAAAACTAGGTGTTAGAACATCATAGTCTCAATTGGGTAGACAAGTAATGCCTGTATTCTCTGGCGTGTTATTGCTTTACCTAGGAACATAGACAACCGTCTAGATTCACAAGTAAATTTTTGAAAATACCATGCTATAAGTAAAGTGGTGTCACAAATCTAGTATAAAAGGGAATCATCCACCACTAAAGTGTGTGAGACAATAAGGGGGGTAGTCCATACCCTTACCAGAAAACAATCATATGGGGGGTACTCCACACCCTTAGGTTAGACCATCACAATAATTAAATTAGGTGGAGGAATAAAAGAAACTAAACAACTCAGTCTAAAACAATAAAAAATCGAGAATAGAATGATTTGGATAAAGCAATTAAATAAAGACAAATGCAAGTTTGATTAAATTGAACATAGCCACATAAATTAAATTGGACAATGAGGAGAAAGGAATTAATTAGAAAATTATAAAGAAACCTACAAATCAAAGCAAGAGCAATGCCTTAGAAAATTTAGGAAAATTAAGAAATATAAATCAAAGCACTATAAAATTGGCAAGGGGGTATACATTGACAGTAACCATCAACAGGGGCTCTTAACTAACAATGATAAAAAGGTTTTATATATATATGTGAGTTCATGAACAACCAAACAAAGCAATAAGTATGATAGAATTTTATGTGTGAGTGTATTTGTAAGAATTTGTAGAATTAAATGAAAAGATTGGAAGCAATGAAAATGAATCTAGCTATATGCAAGTGAGGCATCCTAATGAACTATTTAAATATTGATTTCCCAATAGAAGCTCCAAATTGTGTTATGAATAAAGAACCATGCAATGTGTGAGCATGGAAGGCACTCGAACACACTACTTAAATAGAGAGTGGTTAGTGCGCACAGCAGTCTCTAAGCAAAGAAAAGAAACACGATGGAAAAAATAAACAAGAGGAGATCAAGAGGACCTAAGAGGAGTCGCCAGGATGTTGGGGTAAAGGCCAATGTCCCAACTATACCCCTTTGTACCATACATACATAATAAGAGCTTACCTTGATTTGGGTGAGTTAGCACCCTCAATTTTCGGTGTTCTCCCTTTCTTTGTTGCTCTCTGATAAGACCTCCTCTCCATCAACTGGTATCAGAGCTTGGTTGAGTGAAGCGAACAAGGACACTGTAGCATTGCGGTGTTGCTGTGCCAAGAGCTCAAACTTGTTGCGTAGAGTCTCCTACTACCCGTGGGCTACCCTTGGGAGCTGTATTTTGACATATACTAGCTCGTTTTTACTGTTTTAGCCTTATATATCAAGTTGTCTCGACTGTTCCAGGAGTCTATTGCCTTGTTTGAGTAGGGGAGAAGGAATATTATCCATCTACAATCAAAAACGACCTACTGCTCTACAATTCCAGCCACTGGAAGTTGCTTTTTTTTTTTAGGCCCGAAAGTAAAAACGTCTTTTGCTTGTGGCAGACTCCAGTTGATCAAAGGCGGCTGGTACATTCAAATTTTAGTTCGGTTTATGCCTTCAAGTTGATGCATATCAAGCCAAAGGTTGGTTGAAATTGATTGCTTACAATTGATGCATTTTGAGTCTTTGTTTAGCTGAGAAAGTGAGCATAAGTGAGCAGTGATTCTCTGAAGTTTTGTATTCCAAGAAGGGATTATTTTTTGTGAGTGCAATACTCTTCCAACTAAGGAAATTTTTTGGACAACAATTTTCAGAATTGTTGGGCTATTTCATTGGAGTTTGCAGTCTTGTGACAGCAGTAAAAAGTTGTTGGGCCAAAAGTTGGTGATTGGCAATTTGCAGTCGTGACAGCAGTAAAAAGTGAGCAGGTGGCTGTTTTCAGAAGTGAATATCAGAGAATCCATGAGGAATTGTCTTCTGACTTGAACTAAGAAGTTTTAGTTTTTTGGACAAACTACAATCTTGTTTTTGAAAGCATTTCAATTCGAGATTTATAGAAAAAGTTATGATGCCTGGTATGCCCATGATTTACAGTTTTGACAGTTTATGACAGCAGTTAGAAAAAGTGACCAGGGGCCCGCCTTTAGCAGTGAATATCAAACAATCCATAATGAATTTAGATTGAAATAAACTAGAAGTTTGTAGATCTATTGGTTGTCTACAACTTTGGTGTTTACAAAAAAGGCAACCGAGTTACGGTTGGGAAGATATTGACAGTTCAAAATAGGTCAAAACTATTGCAGACTGTTATTACAGCAGTAAAAGTTTGCAGGTGGTGGTCTCCAACAGCAGATATAAGGAAATCTGTAAGGATTTTGGACTTACTATAAACTAAGAAGTTGTAGAGTTTTCTACAAGCTACATTTCTTCTGTTTACACTTTTTGCATCGGAGCTACCATGTAAAAGCTATTGGCTAGTCTTGGGATGCCCTGAGGTCACTTACAGCAGAACATGTATTTGTGACAGTGTGGTTGTTGTCATTGTAGTTGATATTTTTTGGGCTTGAGTTTGGTACATTGGTGCAATGTATCCTGGTTGTTTTTTTGTCATCCGTTGTGATGGCTTTGGCATCAGAGAATGCATTGTTTAACATTGAGAAGTTGGACGGCACGAACTTCTCGTATTGGAAGGAGCAAATCTACAATGTTCTGGTGCAAAAGAAGCAAGTAAAGCCTATAAAATGCAAAGGCATAAAGCCATAGGATTGGGGAGATGATGAAGAGTGGAAGGAATTGGATGAGCTTGCACGCTCCACGATCATGCTCACACTTTCAAAGTCGGTGTATTTCAATGTGAAAGATACTGCAGGTGGTGCCTATGGTGTGTGGATAAAGTTGCATGATCTTTTTGAGAAGCAGAGTGCCGCTTGTCAAGTGTATTGGCTGAAGAAACTCATAGATCTTCGCATGGAAGAAGGGACTTCAATGTCTAGCCATTTAAATGAGTTTAACATAATTTTTTGTCAACTTTCAGCTTAAAAAATTGCCTTTGATGACTCAGTTAAGGCAATGTTCTTATTGGTCACCCTTCCTAAAAGTTGGGACACTTTTAGGACTGCTATAAACAATTCAACCCATGCAGGAGGCCCGACAAGCAATGATGTTGAGAGTAGCCTTCTCACTGAGGAGGTAAATAGAAAGAACAATGCTGGAACTAAAAGTTCAAGTGCTCTCAATGTGAGAGGGAGGTCATATTCCAGGGGGAAATACCACAATAGAAATACAAGCAAGTCTAGAGGGAAATCCCATGCCAAAAAGGATTTGGAATGCTTCCATTATGGGAAGAAATGACATTTCAAAAAGGATTGCTACAAATGGAAGAACAATAAAGGCAAAGGCAAAGCTAATGTGCAGCCCAAGAAGGAAGAGAAATCCACAGTGAATATAGAGGAAGTGAAGTAACAATAGTGATGAGGGTGACATTCTTTATGCCTCTATGTTTGAGCATGCTTTTCTTGTGACTAGTGATGATGCATTGTCACAGAATTGGATACTAGACTCAGGAGCATCTTTCCATGTCACTCCACATAGGGAGTGGTTTACCATTTATGATGCAGGAAGGAAAGGAACCGTGAGACTTGGAAATGATTATGCATGTGACATTGTTGGAGTGGGAGATATCCACTTGTCTCTTCCTAATGGTTCTACATTTCTACTCAAGAATGTTAGGCATGTTTTAAATCTGAAAAAGAACTTGATAAGTATGGGACAGCTTGATGATGATGGCTATCATGTGTTTTTTGGCAACAATACATGGAAAATTAGCAAAGGGTCACTTGTGATTGCTAGAGATTCCAAGCATGGAACGTTGTACTCAATGCATGTGTCAGGCATAAGAGATAATGTAATCAATGTGACCGAGCAGCCATCCGTCTCTTTGTGACATCATCAGTTGGGACACATGAGCATGACAGGAATGAAGATACTTTCTGGTTTGCAGTATGTTCTCGTGTTTAATTTTTTAGATTTTAGCATGTGTGAGCATTGCATGTATGGGAAGCAAACATAGTCTTCACATAAAAAATCTTTGGGCAAGAAGAGGCTTAAACCATTGGAGTTGGTTCACAGTGATGTGTGTGGACCTATGCCTACTGTCTCATTGGGTGGTGCTTCTTACTTTGCTACTTTCATTGATGATGCTACACGGAAAGTGTGGATCTATCCTCTTCGGAAGAAGAGTGATGTCTTTGATGCATTTCAGAAGTTCTTAGCATTTGCTAAAAATCAGTCGAGCAAGAAGCTCAAATGCTTGTGCACTAATAATGGAGGAGAGTATACCTCTCATGCATTTAAGAATTTTTGTGAGCTACATGGCATCAAGCGGGAGTTGACTACTCCTGAGAATCCTTCTCAGAATGGGGTTGCTGAGAAGATGAATAGAACTATTCAAGAAAGGAATATAAGCATGCTTTCTAATGCCGGTTTACCTCATGGCTTTTGGGCTGAGTCTATCAAGATAGCAGTACATCTTATCAATAAATTGCCTAGTAAGGCACTAGATGGAAAAGTGCCAGAAGAGGTTTGGTCAGGCAAGCCACCATCTTATGGGCATCTTCGTGTATTTGGTTGTGAAGCTTATATTCATATCCCTAAGGAAAAATATAGCAAGCTTGATCCAAAGTCCAGGAAGTGCATTTTTCTTGGATATGGTGATTCAAGCGAGATGGGATACCAATTGTGGGATCCAGAGGCCCAGATGATAGTACGTGGCCATGATATTATCTTTAATGCACAAGAAGCCAAAAAATACTGTTGAGATATGCAAGGTGGTGTTTCAAGATGATGGACAACCACCATATGAGAGGCATGCACAACCTGTTCCACATGATGCAGGGCATGGACATCCCATAGATCGTGAGGTGGGTGAGCCACATCTAGGTGGACAACCTCAGGTTATGCAGGAAAATCAGTTGGGATAGCAAGATGCTCATGGTGAGCAAGTGTTGAGACATTCCACTAGAGTCTCATGACCTCCACAGAGATATGCTCTATCTCTAGATTATGTCATGTTGATAGATTGTGGTGAGCCTTCATGCTTTGAGGATGCTATGTCTAGGAATGACAAGCATAAGTGGGAGAAGGCTATGCAATCAGAGATGGATTCTTTGATAAAGAATACTACTTGGGATTTGATTTATTTGCCCAAAGGAAAGCATGCATTGCCATGCAAATGGGTTTACAAGCTGAAGGTGTCTCCAGCAAATGCATTGCCTAAGTATAAGGCAAGGTTGGTAGCCAAGGGTTTTAAGCAGGAGAAGGGTATTGACTTTGATGAGATCTTTTCCCCAGTGGTGAAGATGACTACCCTTCGTATAGTGCTTGCATTGGTTGCCCGAGAGGACATGGAGCTTGTCCAAATGGATGTAAGAACATCTTTTCTACATGGAGATCTTCATGAGAACATCTATATATAGCAACCAGAGGGGTTTGTTGTGCAGGGCAAAGAACGAATGGTATGCAAGCTTCAAAAAAGTCTTTATGGGTTGAAGCAGGCTCCTAGGGAGTGGTACCATAAGTTTGATGCCTTTATGCAATCCCAAGGGTACACAACGGAGTGAGATAGATCATTGCCTCCACACAAAGAAGGCATCAGATGGCAGCCTTCTTATTTTGATTTTATATGTTGATGACATGCTTATTGCTGGGAAATCTACTTTGGATATGGATGCCTTGAAGAAAAAGTTGCATGAGACCTTTGACATGAACGATTTGGGTGATGCCAGTCACATACTTGGCATGAGGATTGTTCGGGATAGGAACAAGAAACTCCTTCATTTATCACAGAAAGAGTACATTAGCAAGGTACTTGAGCATTTTAATATGGAGAGGGGGAAGTCCATAAGTACTTTGTTGCCTCCATATGTGAAACTCAGCCAAGTGGACAGATGAGGAGTAGGCTGAAATGGCAAAGATACCTTATGCATCCACAGTAGGAAGCTTGATGTATGCCATGGTTGTTACACATCCAGATATTGCTTTTGTAGTGGGAGTTGTTAGCGGGTATATGGCAAATCCTTGGCAAGAAGCATTGGGAGGCAGTGAAAGGTATCATGAGATACTTGAATGGTACAAAGAACATGTGGATTTTCTTTGGGAGGAAGGACACATCTGTTGTTGGATATGCAGATGCTGATTTTGTAGGGAATGTAGACACCAGGAGGTCTACTATAAGATATGTTTTCTCATTCACTAGAGGTGTAGTTTCATGGGTCTCTCATTTGCAACCATGTACAGCTTTGTCTACCACTTGAGGCAGAGTATGTTGCAGCCATTGAGGCATGCAAGGAAGCTATATGGCTTACTCGTTTAGTGGGAGACTTGAGCATTGCAAGAGAGGTTCCAATTTTGTACTAAGATAGTCAGAGTGCCATCCAGTTGGCATGGAATCCTGTCTTCCATGCAAAGACAAAGCATATTGATGTGAAGTATCACTTCATCAGAGAGGTGATTGAGGACAATCGCATCCAGCTTGTCAAGGTTCACATAGAACCCTACAGATCTTCTTACAAAGAGTCTTTCCTCAGAGCAGTTTGCACATTGCAGAGTATTGATGGGTGTCAGATAACATTAGGATGCCCATCTTCTCCCTTAAAGGTGCATTGGCCTTTAAGTGGGAGGTTGTTGGGGTAAAGGCCAATGGCCCAGTCTATACCCCTTTGTACCATACATACATAATAAGAGCTTACCTTGATCTGGGTGAGTTAGCACCCACAATTTTTGGTGTTCTCCCTTTCTTTGTTGCTCTCCAATAAGATCTCCTCTCCATCACAGGAGCGAGCTAACAAGGATCAATTGATACGGTGCTATGTAAGTGAAGGAATGGACGTTTACCAAAATTAGGGTACAAAGTAAAACTTCTAAAGTGAATGCACCAACTCAAGCCAGCCACGAGACGTGCCCTGAGAGCAAAAGTACCATGAAAAGCTGAGCAACACACTATGTAAGAGGGGCCAGAGACAAGCAAGGTGAAGTGCCACAAGAGGTTGCCAGGGGATAAAGGCTAATTGAAAGGTTGGCTACATACCAGCCATCAAGTGATACGTGTTTTTAGTATAGCTAGGTGCACACCGAGAGGAAAAGAGAGGGATGAACCTGCATGGTCAATAAGGTGGTAAATCACGTTGAGCACTGAGAGCTCTTGCAAATTCTAAGGCTACAAGACAAAGGTGATAATGAACAGCAAGGTTTAACATCCATGTAGTAACTAGATAGAGGCAAGCGTGGATAGTAGTAGAGATCATGAGTCTAGAGGGACAGCCCCGGAAGACTGCAAGAGTAGACGGGAGACACCGAGGTGGAGTCACCATAAAGGAAAATACAAAAGAAGTGGAGAGTTGCCAACACATCGAGTTGGATAGTCATCAATGCTACACCTAAAGAGATTCACCACTGCCAGCTAGAAGTAGAGCCGAGAGCAAGGAGTTTTGTCCTATGTGATCTTGCGAGGGAGCTTGTGAGGAAGCTATAGTCGGGAGGTAGCAGTGAGAAGAGCGTGTTCGAGAAGAAGGTGAAGCACCTGAGTGATAAGCGTGGATATGAGGAAATTGAGCTATGCTATAAGGAAAGAGACAACAAGGATAACTGGACATAAGGATGGTAGTAATAGATATAGAAGGGGGAGGTATTATAACATCCAAGAAAAAGATGATAAGCTAGATTCTAAGTCTAGGAAATGTTAGATATTCTCAATGCCCCACCTCCTGGTAACCACCAGTGGTCCAAGGTGCTCAAGTTGTAAGGTCCCCATATGAGGAGAAGCCATGTGTGAGCCCAGGACACTGGATGGATCCTGACTTGCATGTCAGATGATGTCGATCAATGAGACCGTTGATGGTAGAAAGGTGATTCTGTGGGAGCCCCTTATTCTTGCTGGGGCCTGGGGGCTAGCTGGCCCCCAGTTGGGGGGTCCCAAGGGGGCCAACGGCCCCCTTGGTGGGGGTTCAAGGGCGTGACCCCCCCAGGTGATGGTATAGGAAATATTCCTTGAATATTCCATGGACGACTAGTCGGTTCCACCGACTAGGTTGACTGGTCAGCTCCACCGACTAGGTCAACTGGTCGACTCCACTGACTACGTTGATCTGACTACCACCCTCATAGATATAAAGAGGCAACCTCCCCAGTCCATTGTATCAGATTAGTTCATATCAGATCAGATCTTTCAGCTAGTAGCTCTTCACCTAGTATCTGTCTAGATCGATATCTAAGCTCCACTGTGGGAGCACACGGTTGGATGGAGCCATCGTCTGCACTACATCAGTATTGAAGGAAAATTTCATTTATCTCCAGTTTGTTGTGTACTCTCTATTCTTTGTTCAGTTTCTATTCCACTAAGCCGTATAATTTAACAGAAAATGCATCTTTTTGGATTATGGTGAAAGTAGAGAGATAGGCTATTGTCTTTGGGATCCAAAAGCAAAGAAGATCATACAAAGCCATGATGTGGTCTTCAATTAGACGAAGATGCATAGGACACCCATGAGGGATGTGGAAATGAGGAGAATTACTTTCCAGGATGTGAATACACCCGCATATGTTGATAGACAGCAAGCTGTCCATGCACCAAATGTGCAAGAAATGGTGCCCCTAGGAGGTACTTCCACAAGTACACAATCAAGGGCAGATGATGGATCATCTATTGGTGGAAATAAGGTGGGACAGCAAGCCAAAATGCCCTTGAGAAGAACATCTAGTGTGTCTAGACCACCTGAGAGATTTGTTCCAGGGGAAGACTATGTGATGCTTACTGATTGTGGGGAGCCTTCTTACTACAAAGAGGCTATGATGCATGAGGATCAGCACAAGTGGGAGTGCGCTAGGCAATCAAAGATGAATTCACTCATGAAAAACAAGACTTGGGACTTGGTTTCTTTGCCACATGGAAAGAAAGCATTGCCATGTAAATGGGTCTACAAGATGAAGGTAATAGGTGATGATGTGCCTAAGTACAAGGCCCGTTTGGTTGCTAAATGGTTCAAGCAAGAGAAGGGTGTGGACTTTGATGAGATCTTCTCTCCGGATGTGAAGGTGACCACACTTAGATGTGTACTTAGACTTGTGGCAGCAGAGGATATGGATCTTATGTAGATGGATGTCAAGAAAACTTTCTTGCATGGGGATTTGCATGAGGAAATTTACATGGTATAGCCAGAAGGCTTTGAAGAAAAGGGCAAAGAGAATTTGGCGTGCAAGCTGAAAAAGAGTCTCTATGGTCTTAAGCAAGCTCCTAGAGAATGGTATCAGAAGTTTGATGCTTTCATTCGGTCCCAGGGTTTCAAAAGAAGTGAGATTAATCATTGCCTCTACACTAAAAGGGCTAAGGATAATAGGGGACGAGCATTTTCTGAGCGAAATCTTCCGAGCGTCCGAGCGAAGGAAAAAAAAAGCTTCCAACTATTCATAAATATGGCAAAAATCGATCAGAAGAAAACATAGTTTCACTTAGAAATATGCAAAGTATTATAGCTATGCCTATTTTATACAAAAATTTTTAGGTGAATCTGTAGGAATGGTGAGAGCATAATGGGATGGCTTTTGAAGAAACCCACATGTAGAGTAGACTTCTCTATGAAAATTCTCTTATGATCCTTCTTACAACTTTTACTTAATAGGGGGTGACATTGAAAACCCTCTCTCAACCTATCTTCATGAAAGAGTTTCTTCAAAGAAAACTCATTGAAGCAAGCCATCCAGGTAGTTTCGCCAGCGAAACCCCTTTGAAGCAAGTCTCCCAAGGTAGTTTCGCTGGCGAAACTACCTTGGACAGCACTTTTAAAAGTGACATAACTTTCATATCCAATGTCCAAATATAGTCATTCAGCCACTCAAATTGATTGGAACACCCCATTTGAGCACATCTATGGAGTTATATTTTGGAAAATCTTTCATATATAGTATTAAATATTACATGTATTTTATGAGAGTGATATATAAGCCCAAGTTAATACTTATTTATAGTAATTTAAACTTCTTTAGAAACATGTCCATAAATATGCTATAAAAACACTAAAAAGATATTGCCATATGATATAAATGTGTTAATAAGTAATTATATATGCATAGTATTATTACATTGAGAGTGATTATGAGGAATGTTTCTTAAAGGAATCAACACTTTTTTAAGGTAATAACAGGGGTACAAAGGGATGTCTCTAAATAAGAAAATTATGTTGTGTAAAAATGAATGAGTGACTAGTCTGTATATTTTTATGATAAAGGGATCTAGTTCTAGTGAAAATAAAAGTGTAAAAACCATGTTTCCTAAAGAAAAACATTTTTAAAAATCTCTTGAAAAACACGCTCGGATAAACCTGCTCATAGGTTTTTGCTCGTAAAATTGACGCATCCAGGATAATAGCATGGTACTCCTAGCACTTTATGTGGATGATATGCTTTTAGCTAGCAAGTACACTTATGAGCTCGATGCATTGAATACCAAGTTTCATGAGGCCTTTGACATGAAGGATTTGGGACCTGTAGGTCATACTCTTGCTATGTGCATCACGCATGACTGGAGTAAGAAACTCCTTTGGCTTTCACAGAAGGACTATGTTACAAAAGTGTTGCAGCATTTCAATATGGAGGGGGGGAAGGCATTAAGTACTCCATTGCCTCCATATGTGAAACTGAGTCAGGCATGTAGTCCCAAATTAGATGAGAAGAGGGCCATGATGGCCAAGGTTTCATATGCATCAATGGTTGGGAGTCTTATGTATGCTATGATAGCTAGTAGACCGGACATTGCATTTGCAGTGGGAGTTGTTAGCCGGTATATGGCTAATCCAAGAGAGAGGCATTGGGAGGCCATTAATGCATCATGAGGTACATGAAGGGTACCAAAGAGACGTGTATCTGCTTTGGTAGAGGAGAGACGCATGTACTTGGGTACACAAATTCAGACTATGCAAGGCATGTGGATAGTAGAAGATCCAATTTTGGTTATGTGTTCACCTTTGCAGGTGTTGCACTGTCGTGGATGTCTTGCACATAGAAATGCATTGCTTTGTCTACTATAGAGGCCAAGTATGTTGCAGCCATAGAGGGTTGCAAGGAGGCTATATGTCTTAATTGCCTAGTGGGAGATTTGGGGATTCATACAGGTGTACCGACATTGCATATAGTGATTCCAGTGCACGAAATCCAATCTTTCATGCAAAGACCAAACACATTGAGGTCAGGTAGCATTTTATCAGAGGTACTTGAGAACAAGCGCATAGAGCTTGTCAAGGTTCATATAGATGATAACCCTGTAGATATGTTGATGAAGAGTCTACCTAGTCAACGTTTTGAGTATTATCATGTATTGATAGGCATTGGATAGTATGCTCTTTGGTTGTTCTCCCTTATAGGCACATTGGCCTTTAAGTGGGAGGTTGTGGGGGTTAAAGGACACTGTACCTTTGACAAAATATGAAGAGGGGAGAGGAGAATAGTGGAGATGAGGAGAGAGGGCACAGCTAGAGAGCACATCACAAATGACTAATTGTACACTAGATTTAGTTTAAAGTGTAGAATATATACAAACCCATATAGGGTTAGGGTTAGGGTTAGGACATCTAACCCTTTCCTTTCTAGCACTCTATATGTGTTAGTGATATGCACATGTAATCACATGATGTTGAGCATGGTCTCTCAACACCTTTCCTCAAGATCAGCATCATGAAGTAGGTCTTCCCTCAAAATGATGATTCTGGGGAATTGAAGAAGGACTGAGCATTACATTCCATCATACCCCTTTAATGGGAATGTCTTTCCTTTTTATCAAACCAAGAGCTTGTCGGTGTTTCTCAAAAATCTCTTTACCGAGTGGTTTGGTAAAGATGTCTGCAACATTCTCTTTCCTATCACAATGATGTTGTGTGATATCACCAAGTAACACTCTTTCTCTGATGAAGTGCTCTCTGACATCAATGTGCTTTGTCCTAGAGTGATATACTGGATTCTTGGCCAATACTTGAACCGATTGATTATCACAATATATTGTTGTTGGCTTTGATTCATCAAAGTAATCTATTTTTGATAGTAGTCTTCTGAGCCATATAGCCTCAGATGCACCTGTAGTGAGTGCCCTATATTCTGCTTCATTTGAAGACGAAGAAATAGTTGATTGCTGGTTTGACAACCATGATATAGCACCTTTACCAAGGAAAAATGCATATCCCTATGTGGATCTCTTGGTCTCATGATCTCCGGCATAGTCACTATCATAGTATCTATGCAACCGTGGATGACTTCCTTGATATTCTATCCCAAACTATCTTTTACCTCTAATGTATCTCAAGACTCTTTTGGTTGCATTCTAGTGAGACTATTTTGGATTTGCCATAAACTATGCTAGTGAACTTACTGCATAACAAATATATGGTCGTGTGATAGTCAAATATATAAGAGATCCGATGAGCTGCCGTAGTACCTATCATTGGCTGTAAGCTTTTCTAAATCTTTAGTAAGTTTCAAATTGTGTTCCATGGGAGTGGCTACAATCTTGCAATCTTCCATATGAAACTTCTTCAGAAGACTATCAACATATTTCAACTGACTCATAAAGGTGATGTCTGAAACTCTCTAGAACTCAATACCAAGACAATAGTGCCGCTAAGTCTAAGATCTATGTTGAACTCTACAGATAAGTCTTGTTGTATCTTTTTAATGAAGCTATCCTTGCTACCGGTCACAATCAGATCATCTACATATAAAAGCGTTGCATTTCATGTATCCCAGATCAGCAAAATACTTGTCAATTCTACTGTACTAAATTCTGGGTGCTTGCTTTAAGCCGTAGAGACTTTTCTTGAGATGGCAAACCTGATTCTCCTTTCTTGGTTCAACATAACCTATTGGTTGTTGCATGTAGACTTCCTCATTTAGGTAACCATTAAGAAATGCATTCTTAACATTGAGCTGGTACACATTCCATCTATTGAATGTCGCTAGCAATATCAAGAACCATATAGAATCCATCTTTGCTATTAGAGCATGTCTTATCGTAATCTTGACCATATTGCTATGCAAATCCTTTTGCAACTAGTCTAGCTTTGTATCTTTGAATGCTTCCACCTAGATTTGTACTTCACTTTATATACCCATTTGTTTGCTATGGCCTAATTTCCTGGTGGAAGGTCGCATAATTCCCAAGTATTATTCTTGTACAAAGCATCCATTTGTTCATTCATAGTAGTTTTCCATTTTGGCTTGTCTATTGCAACTTCTAAGTAGACTGGCTCATCTATAGTCATAATGGTAGTCATAAGAGCATAGTTGGTAGTTTCAACTTGAATTGATTTGTCTTTTTGATCATATGTCAATCTGGCTGGTGGTTTGCTTTCCTAGTAGACCTTTGAGTTGTTGTGGTTCTTCTTGGGGTGCTTCTAGCAATTCATGCTCTTCTTCATCAATCTTTTCTGTAGATGACTGAATAATCAGTGCATCTATCTCTGTGTATTTGAGGTTTTCCATTCTGATTCCTCATCAAAGATCACAACTTTGGAGATAATGACCTTGCAGTTGATGGGATCATACAACTTGTGTGCTTTGATATCTTCACTATAGCCAACCATGATCCATTTGCATGACTTTGCAACCAATTTTCTGTGATGGTTGTCATGTATGTGGGCATATGCTATACAACCAAATATGTAGAGATGCCCAATGCATGGCTTGTGTCCAATGAATGCTTCATAAGGTGTCATACCGGAATCGGTTTGGTCGGAAGCAGACTAAGCAAGTAGTTTGCAGTGGCTATTGCTTCTACCTAATACTGATTTGAAATATTCTTCTCACTAAGAATTACTCTAGCACTATCTGCTAAAGTACCATTCTTCCTTTCAGCTCTTACATTCTACTGAGGAGTATCTGCACAAGTGAATTGTCTTTGAGTCAAGACTTCTGCAAAAGTTCATGAATGCTAAAGACATGTATTCACCTCCTCTATCTGATCTCATGACTTTGATCTTTTTGCCTGTCTGGTTTTCTACCATGGCTTTGAATTCTTGAAATTTGGAAAAGACTCAGATTTCTCTTTTAGAAAGTAGACCCAACAATATTTGTTGTAGTCATTGATGAAAGTCAAGTAGCAAAGTGAACCATTGATGCTGCGGGTTTGGGCATAACCCCATACATCTGTATGAATTAAATCAAGAATACCTCTTGCTTGAGAGGTGCTTCTGCCAAAGTTGGTTCACTTTTGTTTGTCGAAGCAGCATTCTTTGAAAACTTTTCCAAGAAACTAAAATTTTGGAATTCCAATTGCCATTTTGAGCTCTATCAAGCTTTTGAAATTGACATGTCCATATCTCTTGTGCCATTTTGTGGAAAGTGGCATTGGTGATTGTTGTTGGATTGACTGCCTTGGTCGTATTGCTTCTTGCGGCAATCTCTTTCATAATGTCCAAACTTATGATAGTATTTGCACTGAATTTTTGACACATTGGTGGATGCATTCCTTTGTCCTTGTAATCTTCCTCTATTGGAATGATTTCCTCTTTGCTGATGCTGATGTTACTGAGGATGATGCCGATGCTAACTTTGTTGATGACTTTGTTGAGTCTTCAACTATTATTCCCACTACAAGGCCAAAAATCATATCTTTCTTTGAAAATGTCATATCCCACGGTGAGCCCACGGCTCCTCATTTTTTCTTCAAATTTTTTCCTTGAAACCACACATAATAGTTTGTCTTTTTCTAGAACCAAAAACAAGATCTTCTCCCCATGTAATATCAACTATGCCTTCTGAAATTATCAGGTTTTGTACACCTGAAAAAATGGAAAGTCATATTAGAGACAAATGCTCTAACCTTGCGTGAGCTATTTGCACAAGTATTTGAATAGAGTTCTCCATAATTTGAAGCTTGCATGAAAATATAATCAAAATTTTATGTAAAGAAAGTAGTACATATTGTAAAATTTTACTATTTATGAATTTCATATATTAGCTAGTATCTAAAATTTTACAAAACTTTTTATGAATCAAAAACTAGTATCTAAAAATTTACAAAAATCACCTCTCTTCGAGAGAGTCCAAGGACATTAACACTCGAACTGGTCCCATCTAGCTCCCATGCCTTGTGAACATGTAGGGACCAAGGACTACCTTATGTGCTATTAATTATAAAATTGAACATAAATTTAAGGACATATAAATAAAATTAACTTATAAAATTAGAAAATTAAAAAAATTATTACTTTTTAAAATTTTAAATTATTATTTCTAATTTAATTTATATATAGAAACAAAAATCAAAAAATATATCTTTTAATAAATTCTATATATTATTTTTTATTTAACTTAATTACAAATTAATTTTTTAATTTAATTAGAAATAAATTTTTTTTAATAAACCCCTCCCCTCCTGATGCATTGTAGTTAAGGCAAGGAGGGAGGAGAGCGCTAAACCCCTCCACTCCCCCTCCCCTCCTTCTTGTGTATAGTCATTGCCACAACCACACCATGAGGGGAGAGGCTTATGCCCTCCCTTACTGGCCCCTCCCCTAGTGTCACCTTGAGCGACTGTGGATCCCGCGTGGTGAGGTGGAGGGGAGAGGGATAATCCCACTCCCTCAGTCTCACGATGTGCTATTAAATTAATTTAATTTAAATACTATGAAATACATATCATTTTTAGCTTAAATTAATTTTAAATCTTATTGTTAATCTAATTTTAAATCTTATTGTTAATCTAATTTAAAATATTATTACTTTTAATAACCCCTCCCCTCCCCTTCTTACACACGGCCATGGTCATGATCGCACTAAGAGGAGAGGGGAGAGGAGATGTTTATACCCTCCTATATTTCCCCTCCCTCGGTGTCGTGCTGCATGAGGAGGCGAAGGGGAGAGCTCCCCTCCCCCTCCTCACGCATGGCCACATGCGATGAGACCAAGGGAGGGGGCTTATCCCCATTCCCATTTGCCCCTGCATGTGGTCACGACGGCTGTGCTCGGTGAGGTGGAGTGAGATGGGCTTATCCCCCTCCCCCTCCGCCTCCCCAACTATTGTTGTGTCCACGCACAGAGGGTAGAGGGGAAGGGGGATAAGCTGCCATCCCCCCTCCCCCTTCGAGCGTGCGGCTGTAGTCATAAGCTAGGAGGGGTAGGAGAGGCGGGAAGGGGGAAAAGCCCTCTCCCCAAGGCACGGACATGAGAGGGAGAGGGGAGCAAACATCTTCCATTGCCCCCTCTCTGGGTGTGCATCCACAGCCTCGCAATGCACTCGAAGGGGGAGGAAACGGGGGGATGGGAGGGGGTCAGGGTGGAGATCATTGCAAGTGGGGAGAGGAGGAATGGGAGGGAGAGGGGGAGGCAAAGGGGGAGGGGTGTGGGGATCATTGGAAGAAGAGAAGGGTAGGGGTCTAGAGATGAAAGGAAGAGGGGAGGGGAGGCAAGGGTAGGGAGATGGAGATGGAAGGAAAGGGGACGGGAGGGGGAAACTCCCAGTCCCCATCCTTCACTTTACCTACCCTTAGTTGAAGATTTCTTGCTCTCATGATCTCCCTCTTCCTCTCCTTTTGGTAGAATAAGGGCAATGAGAGTGAGTACCTATTTACCCAATATTTAGTTTTAGGTTTTCTCATCCTATTTTTTTTAGCTTTCTTGCCTTTCTTCTTATTTGTTAAAACTTTGGACCTCTCTTGCTCGTGCTCTCATGGGAGACTCTCCAAACTCTTCTTTAAATCATTCCAAGGCATTCCAAGGATTTAATATTAATTTTGATTACTCGTAGTAGTTAGCTTCAACAGAGACATCGAGCCCTCCCACGATTGCGTAGACAAAGGCAGATAACCTTCCCACTTGATTCCCACCCACCAATCACATGATTACACTCTCTAATGTAAAATTCTATTCCATGAGCCTAATATCCAAGGCTCCAACTCAACCACTTAGTTACACTTTGCATGCCTCCTTTCAAATATTACTGTTAGAAC
The DNA here is from genome assembly GCF_047967505.1 of Dipteris shenzhenensis. Classification (NCBI taxonomy): domain Eukaryota; kingdom Viridiplantae; phylum Streptophyta; class Polypodiopsida; order Gleicheniales; family Dipteridaceae; genus Dipteris; species Dipteris shenzhenensis. The sequence continues at coordinate 49,988,686 of NC_141616.1, read as the reverse complement.
AAGTTGATGAAGGTATACCTATGGTTGTGTGTGTGTGCTTGTGTGTCCATGTGTGTGACCACCTGTGTGGTAAGTGTGCCTATAGTAGGTGTGATTGATGATGTGTCAGTCAGTAGGTGTGTGTGGAAGGTTCTAGTGGATGATTGAGAGATTCATGGAGAGATCAGTGGAGTGATTTATGGATCTGGTATGCTCTCTCTTGAGCTCCATGCAATGTATCACTGGCCTATATATTGGAACTTCCTCTCATAAATAAACAACTCTTTCTCCTTCATTGTTGATCTCATCATGACTTCCTTTTAGTCCCTACATGTGGTATCAGAGCCACGTCCTCCTTGAGCTCCTAGCCTCCATTTTTTGCCATGTCATCACTCCTACCACCTCCTTTCTCCTTATTCACTAGTTTGCCCTCTTCTCATCCAAAATTGCAAGAGCTTGTTCTCCCTTGATTCTCAACCATTGCTCTCGCCCTCTGAGCTGAAGAACTGCCTTCCATGGGCAACCCTATGGCTCAGTGCAATTAGGAATATTTTGTCTTTGCCGCCCGTACCGATAGCTTCTTTGCTCGGAGAACTTTTGTACAATTCTACGCAATGCCTTGACTATTCATTAATTCCTCCTAGTAATAGTCGGGCAACATCAAGAGCTACCTTATATCCAAATCTCTGCTCAAATGGTGCAGTAGATGCAGAGAATTTGAGAAAAGACCAATCGGTATTAGAGTGTCTCTCACGGGTGATCAGAGGTGACATTGTGCCTGACCTTGGTTGTGCTTACTCTCTGATATATAGGTCTTCTTTTGGATAAAAGCCCCCTAGTTGCTACTTCTAACAAGTAGTAATCAAGGCTCAAAACCAAGAACTTTTTGGTACTAGTTTTTGACAGTTTTTGGCATTTGGTGCTAAAATTAAGTACTAATGTGTGCTTGAGGATGTTAAAGGAACTGAAAATTTTCAGTTTTAGTCAGTTATCTCTCAGTTGATGCTGGTATTTTGGTAAAAATACCCATCTTTGGTGTTTTATTCCATTGCCATGGCTACTAATTACTTTGATTTGAAGATGCAAAGTGATATATATGCATTATGGATTTTGGTGCTACACTTGGAATTCACTCAAGATGAAGTAGTGGTTGTTTTCCTTCAAAGTATGAATGCAATGATGCTTATTTATGAGTATCATGTGATGAACTTCAAGAAAGACAAAGATGACCATATTGTTGCAAAGGATTGTGACAATGTTATTATTTCAAAGTATGTGCTCTTTTGGAATACCTGTGAAACGATGGACAAATGTTTTGCACTTTTACGGGTGGCCTTTCTAATTTAATTTAATTTAATTTAATGCCTTGTTTTTAAGCCCATTTGTGGATGCCTTGCTAATTTTATTTAATCTTTTTTATTTTGCTCCCCCGCCCCCCCAATTCCACATACAACCCCCACCCCCCTTCTTTTGAATTTATATAAAATTTCCCACCTTGTTAGGTAAAGAAATTATTCTCCCTTATGATTTATAATTATCCAATTTTTTTCTTGGCTTGATATGTACTTTAAGCCTCTTAATGGAGGCCTTTCTAATGTTATTTAATATTTTTTTAAGCTCCCCCTTGTTGTTTTAAGTTTTTATACACATGCACATAGCTTTCCTTTGTATCCAATAACACCCCCCAACCCCACCATACTGTTCCCCTTTAAGCTCACTTATATTTATAATTTTTACAATTATAATACTTACAAGTGTTACTTAAGATCAGTAATACCTACACTTATAAGTATTTAGTCATAATTAACCATATATACTTACCAATATGTTAAAGCTACACTTGTGATCTTTTACACTTTTTATTAATATGTTACTTATACACATAGACTAAACCCCTATAGTGCTACTCCCTAATTGGTGGCACTTAATTTATACTCTCTAGACCCTTATATACCCATTTAAAGCCTGGCTACCTTGGCTTAACCACCGCCCACCATGACCACGCATGTCATGGTGTTATGAGGCAGTTCTTTTCTGTTACCCAAGCATAGGTTGTCTATCTTAGACAATTGTTGACAAGACACCACTCGATGCCGTTGGCTATTTTGCCATGCTACATCCACACTTGTAGAAATGGCTATCAAAATGTTTCAAGATGCATCGTTGGTCAAGGAGCAAGCATCCTAGATCAAGGTCCTTAGATGCAAGGCCTCCAAGAAGTATGGTAAAATAGGGTGCCACATGGTGTTTTCCCATGCTTCTTGGAAGCTTTAAGGAGCCAATTACACAAGCCAAATGCACAAAGGAGAAAGCATCCACCGAATAAACTTCTTGTTTCAAAATAGGACAAGATTTTGTTTGTGGAGTATGTGTGTGATGACATCGTCACTTCACGATGCTACTCTCTCTCTTTGCAGGAGAGAATTGGTATGGTGACAAATAGGCAAAATGGCAAGGGAGAGACTGAAAATGGATGCTGACTGGAAATCCATAAGGGGAGTTGAGGCCGAGTCGACTGTGAGGGGAGTTGAGCCGATGTCGATGGAGGAGAAGGGAACATGGTGGAGGGCCAACTCCAAGGAGAGCTCTCGAGAAAGTGCTGAGGGGAAGGCCAAGGGAGTCCGAGGGGAAGGTTGATGAGAGGGGGAGGTCAAGGGAAGAAGGCAAGGGAAGGGAGCAACGCAATAGACACTATTGGTTGCTTGCGAGAGATTTCGTGATTGATGGCAACTACAATCTTATGTTGGCCTATGAATTCGTTGGATTCTCACAATTTCATCCCATGAAATAGCCCAGTTGTCTGCATTTTCAAATCACTTTGCATCCTCTCACTTGGCAACCATGGTTAAAGTAGCCATCCTCTTCTTCCTCATTCTCACTTGCACTTCCATCCCCTCCATCACTCCCATGAAGCACAAAAGTTTGAGATTCTACCATCCTCACCCCAACAAACTACTCACAACCCACTATGGTAGCTTCTTCGGCACAATATTAGTCATTGACAACCAATTACAAGCCCCAAATTTCATTCTAAGGAGCTCAGTCATGCCTACGGTTATTACATCATGGATGCCCTTGATGGAGAACCCCTCAGCACATGCTATTCACCTTCACCATAAGATTTACTAGTGGTCATCACAATGGAAGCACTCTCTCCTTCTTCAGTCAAGACCCCTTTTCAGAATTCGAACGTTTTCTTCCAGTGGTGGGTGGCACTAAGGACTTTCAACTCGTCCATGGGATGGCAAGAATAGAGACTGTTATAATTGATGGCATCAAACACAATGGATCGGGTTCTTCATCAAGACAACCACAGGTTCTTCATTTGACTTTGCAATGGGAAAGCTGAATTAGACAAAAATGTGAGCGTTGTGCTGGAGGTGCAAGACTTGGGTGTGGATTATTTGGAGGAGCTACTGAATTTTAGTGCAGTGTGGGAGATGAAGGCTTAAGGGGGATACGGGTGATATGAAGCATTTCGGAGATGTTCAATAGTGTAGAAACAAATTCAACCATGGAGGGTGGCCAATGTTATTTCTAGGCAATCTCTAATTGCAACCTTAGAGCAGGTAGATGCAAATCACATACACTTAGTGTCCTAGCAAATTGATCATTCCAGCTAGCTTGATGCATCCAGCTATGGATTGACCTAATTTGATCTAATTTCATTCCAAAGCTTGATGAAAGGAAGAAAGCAACAATTCGGTGCAGCAAAGACGAAGATGAAACATAGACCAACTGCATGAAAGAGATGGATGGCGTAGTGGAGTTAAGTGGGGTTAGAGAAAGTATCACTCAAAAGAGTTAATGTGCTAGCACAGGCTATCAAAGAAGAGATGATGTCACAAAATCATGTGAAGATATTCATGAGTGAATGGGATTAATGAACGTGGTGTGCAAATATTCCTCATAGAATCTAAAAGGTGTGCCACATTTTTCTTTAAGACATTTTTGAGTTTGTGCCCGCACTCTCTTGCCTCAATTACACTAGATAGCATTCCAAGAATTTGGCCTACCTCTCTCAATTCACCTTGCTCTACATTCCAAGGCTCTCCTTTGCTTTATCTTCATATCCTTTGCATCGCTCTACTGTGCAAAAAATTTGTGGCAATGTTTGTGTAGCCTATGGTGGTACTCTACCATCATTCTATGTTCCCAAACATTATCTGTGTCGTGTTCCATCTCTATAGAGGCCATTCGTATTTCTAGTATATGCTTCTCATTGCTCTACTTCTTTGTTAGCAGTTTTTTAAGGATTGGAAGCAAAGTGTATAGGGATGTTGAAATAAACTTGTTCTCAGCTTGGGTTTCTCTATCCAAGTCCAGCTTTTTGAGTTGTTGGTAGCTTGGTTGTGATACAACAAAAGGTTTTCCATCTCCTTCAAGCACACATGGATCTTGTCTTGTATACATTGTAAGCTATTCCTTTAATATCCATCAACAACTCAACTCATGTGCTTTTCTTGTTAGACTTTCAATATAACAACACAGATAACTATCTTCGAACTAGAGGCTGGCCAAAAGCTGATGTTGGTATTTCAAGAAGAGGTTGTAGAGCTTAGTTTAATCTCTCTAAAAGAGGCAATCAACTTGGAGGGGGTGCATATCTTCTTAGAGCGACTATCACGTGACGTGCATCAAGTTTAAATTGAGCCTGTGAATTTGTTATCTGGTGAAGAAGGTCTCTTGTTAGATCTCAAGGTAAATAGATTCTATAAGGACCTTTACAAAGATGGTGCAAAAAACCCAAAAGAGAAATCTTTGGATGGTAGCTGCAACGTAAAGGCAAGTTCATGCTTGAGTGTTTTTTATTTGATTTGAGCTTTGCTATTGAATACTACCCTGCATGTAGCATGGGATTGTATTGAGAATACACTGCATGCGCCTAAGCTTCCAAAGGCCTATGATGGGTATGTAGCATTTGAATTGCCTCGCTCTTTTTCAAAGTCTGCAATGCCTGGGATGGAATAAAAGAATGAATTTCATCCATGAATTGAGTATGTTTTATGCAATAGTGATTGTTTTCCAGGGGTGGTTCATTTTAGCAAATGTGCTGGGCATTTGAGATGCATTTACTTGGAACATATTATATAAGCTTGCATTACTTAAACGAAACACAACGGAGAGGATGATTGAAGCATTGTTGCCTTGTTGGATTTCTTGGATTGGAGTTTGGGAATATTTGACAGCTCTACATGTGCTCATGGCACCACAACTCTCAACAATATTGAATGCCGTCATTGCTCTGAGACCCCAAAATGTGTTTTTGCATGTCCAGCTATTACTTATTACTCCATTCCTGAAGATAGGGAAAGCACAATTCCATGTGTTGTTCATATGGGCAACCATTGCCATCCATGTGACGAGGCTTCTAATAGAGTAGAGAAGGAAATTATCGAGGAAAAGGTTGTGTCATGTGCAAAGTTGAATCCATTCACCACTGCAAAGCAATTGGGGACAATAGTTGCCAAGGATGTCATTTTGGATATGATAAAGCGTGATGGACAAGGGCATGCAAAAGAGATTGGAGATGATGAGTTTGCTAATTTACTTGAGTATGCAACCCCTTTGTCAAACAACAAGCGTATGCAAAAATTCCTTGAAGCTGTTCTTGACCTCAAGAACAAGTGTAGGTACCCTTTCATCCATAGTCTCCTATTTCTAGGACAATTGGGGGTTGAGCATCAGCCTCATGTTTCCAAAATGTATGTGAAGGGTCCTGGGAGTGGCCTGGATTTGGTTAACAAGATGAGACCAGTAGGCGACTTAAAGGACATGTGGGTTCACTTTGATCATGTTCATAGAGTCCCTAGCTAGCCACATTAGGAAAAAAAGGGAGCTCATTTTGGGGCCCTGTAAGAAATTCGCTATTTTCTCTTTTACCTCTCTTCTAAAATGTGGAAAAAGTAATAAAATATAGATATCTGTTAGTTTAGGACCACAGGTGTGTTAGTCCAAGGAGGAATAAAAAAGTCTTTTCAAATAATTGAGAAGACGCTGCATTAAACTCTCCATATAGATTCTCTCTCCATATAGATCCTGCATCTCTAGATGCTATCATAGTGGATGACGTTGAGGCTAAGAGCTCTAACCTCACTGTGTCCATTCTTCCCTCATTCAATATTGAGTGAAAAGAGTATGTCTTCTTGTATGACATACAATGCCTTTTTAATTCGAGAGAAGATTATGCAGTTGCCCTTATTGCACAATCTGGTAGTTTTGACAAGGACGTACGGATTGAGGACGATCCTTTGTTAGAGCTGGAGGACAAATTCGATGCTCGGAAGCATTGTACATCTATTTTGAGCAAGCCAAAATGTATGAAGAGGAGGATGAGACAATTTGATAGGAAACCCAAGCACGAATGAACCTCATAGCAAGCTTGTATATCAGTGATAGCTCCGAGGGGAAGGAGGAGATGGGTATCTCCTTATTTAACGATGATATACTAGAGAAAGATGAGAAAATTGAGATAAGGAAACTACCTTTCTTGCATTTGGAGTTTAGATATGCAATTTGATGGTTTGTTTTAAATTGAAGTGTGTTTTGTGTATGGTAGTTGTTCGTTGAAGATGACACATTCCTCCTGAGGGCTGCTGGAAGTAGAATTCCTAGGCTTGGTAAACTATCAAGCCTTTCTCATTATATTAAAGACCTATCTGCTACGAAGATACTGATTTTTAGCAAATTACTTAGCAACAATGGGGTTGCTCTTACTTATTTTTTCAAGTGTTTCTCAAAAGTTTTGGGTGGTCATCCTATATCGGTGTAAACAGATAAGATCACACTGATAGAGAAGCGGTTTGCTTTACTTATTTTTGGGTGTTATGCTAGAAAGCAAGGCTCAAGAGCTGCTGGCTACTTTTTGACATATATTGCATGGGCACTAGCTTGTGGTGGAAAGGATCCCCTCTCCTTGGAAGCTTATGGAAAGCATAAGCTCATTAGGAATCGAGAGCCTTCTTTGGTGGCCTTTCTCAACAAATTAGTTGAAGAGCAAACTATGAGTACAACAACTCTTGCACAAGATGAGAAGAGTTCAATTGCTCCTTAGCTCAAGAAAAAAAGTTCTCCAATCAAAGTCAAAAGAAAGATTCCAAGCAAAGTTGGCAAACCATTGGAAGGATAGCCTATATGGCATTGTATATTTTACAAGATAGAAGTAAGGTTGAATTGTGAGAACATTGTCATTTTAGAATGCCTTAGTTATGTTTATGTGTATTTGTGACAAAAACAATGTACATTTTGAAATAGAAATATATGTAGTACATTTCAAATATTTCAATGGTTGCATACAATGACTTCTTATGAATGAAAGATCCAAGTCTTGGTCATTGCATTGTAACGCACTTTACATCATAGTTTTTAATTATAGTGAGAAGATTGATTGTTATCTCTTTTACATTCATCAGATAATGATATTGACAAGATCTAGTGCAAAAAGCACATCAGTTGAGTTGTGTGGGTTATACTATAAGCCTTGTTCTAGAAAAACATCAATTAAGACAGGTGTGAAAATGATTGAAAAAGAGATGATGAATGAGATGTCATGATGATTTTGAATAAAGTGAGGATATGGAAGTTGGTGATCAATCTAAAGAAACATCTTAAAAAACAAAGGTGAAGGCAAAATCAAAATCAAATTGAGGAACAAGAGAAAGATGATGAACTCATTATGCCAATTGAGTTTTCACAAGAGATTCTTCAGAGCACATTGTAGAGGATTAGAGTTGTTAGGAGAATCCTTCCTCCTAAGATTCCCTTGTGTCGTATTAAATTAAATAAAAAAATAAGAACTGTGGGTAAATGGTCAAAGGAGGTGGGGTTCACATTGAGAAAGGATCGCTATATTGAAGAGAAAGGCTATTTTATTTTGGCTATTCAAACAATGGTGGGGCTCATATTTAAGTTACAAAGAATGACAAGGACAAATGGGATCAAATATGGAAAGAGGTGAATGATCAATTTGAAAGAGAGGTCCAACGCAATGATGAGTGTGGTGACCTCAGTGGTAGGATGTTATTTGCTTGGATGGTAATCATAGAATAGAATGATGGACAACGGAGATAGATGAATTTTTTTCTTTTGACAAGTGGATGCATGTGTTGGTTCATCTTCCTTCATTGCCCCAAATAGAGGTGATGAGGTTTTCCTAATTGGAGCACTCAATTGAATACTCCATTAAAATCAATCTTCTTTGGATTTGAATCAATCTTCTTTGGATCTGAAGGACCATGACTTTGCTATTAATCTTTCCATCAAAGATCGGTTTTAAACTCGGTCTTGGTTTTAAAACTAATGTTTGGTAGAAAGACTAAGAGCAAAGCCATATTCTTTCAAATCCAAGGAAGATTGATTTCAAATATGAAGAAGATTGGTTTCAAGTATGAAGAAGATTGATTTCAATGAAGGACAAATGATTTCACCTTCATCCCCCAAGCCCTTATCCCCATTCCAAATGTGGTGATATTTAACTTGAATTGTGAGATGACATTCATCTTCCCATCCAAGTTCGGTTTTAAAACCGATCATGGATGGGGTTAAAAACTAACATTGGATTGCAGGGATGAATAAAAAAGCCTTTAGCCTATCTTGGCACAGATTTAAAAGTGACATTAGATTGCAAGGACGAATGAAAAAGCCTTTACCCTTTATCACCTCAAGAAAGTTTGGTTATGAAACATATCTTGGTTGAGTGGATGAAGTCCAAAGGCTTTCACCTTCATCTGCCAATCCATGATTAGCCTTAAATCGATCTTGGATAGAGAGATGTGTGCTAGAGTTATAATATCAAATTGAGCATCTACAAAATAGAGTTTATCTACCAAATTGTGCAATCAATGCAAGTGTGATATGGATCTCATTGAAGCTTGAAACATCACAAACCTCTAACTAAACCTTCGTGTGTAATTCCATATTGTGTAGCAAAAGATGGATTGTAAAACTCTAAAGGACTACTAAAGGAAGAATAGAATATATCCAAGAAACTATGCATCCAGTGGTGTATGGCTTCCCTTAATAAAGATCCACACATTCCAATTCTATCTGCCAAAATAGCTCATTATTTTATTTACATATGGTCTCAAAATTGTGAGGAGAAGCATGGGTTCTTCAAAAGTTTGAATTAAAATATAGTAGAAATGGAATAAAGGGTGCTTTCCAAACTAAAAATTGTCAAATGCATTAATAATTAAGATCTAAATTCAATTTGGAAGCTATAATATTTCATCGTTCTACAAATTTTCCTTTTATATCATATGCATGTGAAGATAGTGGGAGAGAGGGAAGGAGTCTCACTTGTGGCTTTCTCACATGCACAATGGGGGAATACACACACAAGTGGAGGCTGAAAACAGTTTTCCTCTTCTTAGTTGTGAAAGCCAAAAGAACTCAAGTACAAAGAAATAGAAGAACCCTATATGTGGGTCTCAAACCAAACTCAACTAACTAAGGTGACATACTAACTAAGCCACGAGCTAGAGTAGATAAGGATAGCTGTCATCCAACTATTATTCATGGGCGGTGTACCAACTGCATCTGCAGCTAACAAGTCGGTGACATAAATGCACAATGGTCACCCTGGCATATCACGAGTGGAGCTCGATATCTCAACACTCCCCCTCGAGCTGAATCCCAATTCTTGCACACTAAGCAAGTCTCTGAACTTGCGCAACTTCTCTATGCCCAATGCCTTCGTGAATATGTCAGCTACTTAATCCTTTGTGCTGACATAAACTAGATCAATAAGACCTAGTAAAACCTTCTCCCGCACATAGTGATAATGCACCTCAATGTGCTTTGTTCTAGCATGATAGACTGGGTTATTTACCAAGTGTATACTGCTCATGTTGTCACAATAAATGACAAGTGGCCCATCTGTAGATTGATGCATATCATAAAGTAGCTTATGCAACCAAGCTACCTCACATGCAGCCATTGCTGCACCCCTGTACTCAGCCTCTGTGCTCGACAAGGCAACTGTAGGCTATTTCTTGCTGCTCCAGGTGACTGCAGCACTCCCAAAAGAGAACACATATCCACTGGTAGATCGTCTATCAGAAGTACTACCAGCCCAATTAGCATTAGTGTATCCATGCAATTGTATCTGAACCCCAGCCTCATAAAATAGTCCATACTGCAATGTGGACTTCACATACTTGAGTATGCGTCTAGCCGCATCCAAATGCGGTTTCCTTGGAGCCTACATAAACTGACTTATCAATCCAACAGCATAGCTTAAATTTGGCCTGGTAATAGTCATATAAATCAAACTTCCTACTATGCGTTTGTACATAGTAGGGACAGCATGTCCAATCCATACTGCCTCTGCAAGAGCTGTATCCCACTTGGTGATCTAATCACCTCAATGCCCAAGAAATAACGTAGCTCTCCCAAATCCTTCATCTCAAACTTCTGCTTCAATAGCATTTTCACATGAAGGATATCTTCATCACTATCACCTGTGATGATCAAATCATCAACATAAATAACAAGCAGCATAATACCTTTCTCTGTTTTTCTCACATAGAGTGAGAAATCTACCTTGGAAATCTGAAAGCCAATAGTGACAAGATACTGTCCTATCTTGTCAGACCATGCTCTAGGTGCTTGCTTCAAGCCATACAAGGCTTTCTTCAACCTGCAAACAAACTCAGGATGAATAGCATGAACATAACCTGCTGGCTGCTCCATAAAGACCTCTTCTTGCAAATCACCATGCAAGAAGGCATTCTTTACATCCATCTGATGTAAAGACCATCCCTTTGATGCAGCCATAGCAATGACTACTCTTACAGTTGCCATCCTTGCAACCAAACTGAATATTTCTTCATAATCAATGCCATATGTCTGTGCATACCCCTTGACAACTAATCTTGCCTTGTATCTATTCACAGAACCATCTGCATTGTGCTTGATCTTATAAACCCACTTACAGCTAATTGCATTCTTGTTTTTAGGCAAAGGCACCACTTCCCATGTAGCATTGGCTTCCAAGGCATCCATTTCTTCATCCATGGCTTTCTCCCATTTTTCATTTCCCATGGCTTGCTCAAAAGAAGTGGGTTTTGGTTCCTATATCACGTTGACCATATAGGCATAGTGAATGGCTATAAATCCATCATATTTCAGCCTATCCACAGGATACCTAGCTCTGGTAGACCTGCACAAAATAGGCTCACTTCCAGGTGCTATCAAAACATCCCTGGTCTTCCTTACTCCAGGTGTAACAACATAAGGAATACCCAACTCATCATCAATGCTTTGTTTTGAGCCACTGGATTCACCATCCACATAAGAGTGACCTACATTCACATCAAACATGGGCTGATCTACCTTCTCTTTTCCTTTTCGTGATACCTGCATACCATTATCTGCATTGCTTTGAGGAGATTCTCCTGATCTCAATCTACCTATCCATGGCGAAGTATGTGAACCACTTCTAGAGGACACTGCAGGTCCACTGATATTTTGTGATTGCTGCTGTGAATTCTGCGCAGCATTACCATTTTGTGCATCTACATCAATCATCACATTTATTGGTTTATACCAACTGCTCATCTCATCAAAAACAACATCTCTGCTCACTGTAAACTTACGAGTAGAAGGGTTATAGCATCTATACCCTTTCTGCTGCAGAGAATAACCAATAAAGACGCACTTCTCAGCTTTTGGATCCAACTTGGACGTCAACTCATCTGGCACATGAATATAGGCAATGCAACCAAAAATTTTCAAATGAGAAATGTCTAGTTTCCTACCAGTATACATCTCCTCTGGCGTCATGCCATGTATTGCTGCAGTGGGAGTCCTGTTCATTATGTAAACTGCTGTAGCAACTGCTTCAGCCCAATAATAATCTGGTAGATCTTTCTCATTTAGCATGGCCTGAGATACCTCTCTATGCTTGTTTTTCCTTTCTGCAAGTCCATTTTGCTGTGGGGTATGACTGTATGAATATTGCTACTTTATGCCATGCTCCTGCAGGAACCTTGCAAACTCATTTGAGAGGTACTCTCCCCCTCCATCTGACCTTAGGCATTTTATTTGATGGCCTGTTTCTTTTTCAACCATAGCTTTAAAAGCTTTGAAGTGCCCAAACACTTCACTTTTCTTTTTCATAAAATACACCCAAACTTTTCTACTGAAGTCATCAATAAAAGTGACAAAATAGTGACAGCCTCCAATAGATGCAGCTTTAGTAGTCCACACATCAGAGTGGATTAATTCTAATGGCTTTTTTACTCTCTTGAACATGCCTAGGAAATGTTTTCCTTTCCTGTTTTCCAAATTGACAGGCTTCACAAACCTTATGCATTTCTGCAACCTTGAATTTAGGCAATCCTGCAATAATATTTTGGGCTTGCATTGATTTAAGTTGCTGTATATTAACATGACCAATGCGTTTATGCCAGATATCAATATCTGCAACTACACTGGTCCCATGTGCAAACATTGCTGCACTCAATTCAGGCATGTCCGCATCCAACGTAAACATCTTGCCCTTCTTCTTTCCTTTTGCTATCAAGCGACCGTTATTTTTCATATCCTCAACAAAGCATCCATGAGGATTAAATCTGACCTGCAAGCCCTGCTCAACCATTTGACCAATAGAAACCAGGTTCTTGGTGATGTTCGGGACATGAAATACATCAGACAGGTATTTCTTTTTCCCATCCTGCATAAACAAAGGAATTTTACCAATCTACACAATAGGATGTGCAGTATCATCACCAGTCTCCACAAATCCTGGTTTTTCCATTTTCCTTGCATCCTGCATCCACTCTGCATGACCTGTCATGTGGTTTGACGCACCTGAGTCAACATACCACACATCATTTCGTTCTTCTGCACTTGTCACAGAATTGGTCATGTGCTGCACCATAAATAGATGCTCATTTCTGTCATCACCCTGTCTACTAGAAGATGCATAATTACCTTGCTGCAATTTTCCATTCATAATGTCGTTCTGCTTTTTGTAGTAGTCCTTAGCCATATGACCCATTTTACCACAGTAGTAGCATTCAACATTGTTGTTTGCATTTTGGCCTCTCTGCCATCCACCACGGCCTCTTTGGCTCCCCTTGCCTCTAGAGTTACCACATCCTCCTCCATAGGACTGGTTTTCTTGAGTTTGCTGCACATTCTGATTTCTACCACGGCCTGCAGATCGGCCTCTTCTACCTCTGCCTCTACCTCTTCTAGCATTTGAGTAGAAGACAGTTTCTTTTGAAGTTCCTCCTGAAGAAGATGCACCCCCATTTCTCTGCTCTTCAGAAATTAGAAGAGCAAACAACTCTTCAAAATCAGGAAATTTTTCACGGACGGCAACTGATGTCCAGAACTGTGCATAATCCTTTCCTGGACCATTCAAGGTCACAGAAACTAGATCATCATCTTCCACTGGCGACCCAATGGGAGCAAGTGCATCTGCAATTTTCTTCACCTTCATGTGGTAGTCATTTATGCTCAAATTTTCTCTCTGCACATTGTGCAACTCCTGTTTGAGTTGCATTTTCCTGGCTTGCGTATTTGTGCTGTACATTTTTGCCAAAGTATCCCATGCCTCCTTTGGCGTACTTGCATCCTGAATATGCACAATCATAGAATCCGAAATACTGATAGATAGCCAATACATAACTTTTCTGGCTCTCTCATACCATCCTTTAAATGCCTGCATTTTCTGTTGATTGGGAACATTAGGAAGAACTGGTTCTTCTTCATTTCCTGTAATGAACTCCCAATAGCCTTTTCCCATAAGGAAATTCGTCATTCTAAACTTCCATGCCTGGAAGTTGTTCTTGTCATGCTTTTTTGTGACAATCTGTGAAAGAGAATCAGACGCCATTACAGAACACTGCAAAATATTCTGTCACTGCGAAAAACACAGCTTTTGCCTCACACGGGCAGATCTGCAAAACTGATGAAACTGGTATTTGACCACACAGTCACTTCCTAGTGACGATTTTGGATCAACAGGCAACAAGCATGATTCTGCAACTCCCAATGTCTCTGCACACAAGTATACGATGCAATTTCTGTGACAACTTTTCACCGACCAGCCGGGCAGTGGTCGCACAGTAAAGACAGGGCCTTTTTCTGAGTGCCTGCGAAGAACTTCCGCCTTCAAAACGGGCCCCGAAATGGCCTCGAATCAGAAAAATAAAGTCACCAAGGGCTTTGCCCTTACCCGCAGCATATACTGCCCTCTCGCCACACCGCGAAGAGCATCTCAATCTGAGACAGTGCACTCTTGCACTTTTGGTTGTGCTACCTGCAGAGATTTCCTCCCAAACTCGAAATAGGAAAGCAACACTAGTCCTCTTACCAGGACACCATGAACTTGGTTTGCTTTCTTGAGCTCCTTACCACGAACAAGGCTCTGATACCATGTGAAGATAGTGGGAGAGAGGGAAGGAGTCTCACTTGCGGCTTTCTCACATACACAATGGGGGAATACACACATAGGTGGAGGCTGAAAACAGTTTTCCTCTTCTTAGTTGTGAAAGCCAAAAGAACTCAAGTACAAAGAAATAGAAGAACCCTATATGTGGGTCTCAAACCAAACTCAACTAACTAAGGTGGCATACTAACTGAGCCATGAGCTAGAGTAGATAAGGATAGCTGTCATCCAGCTATTATTCGTGGGCGGTGTACCAACCGCATTTGCAGCTAACAAGTCGGTGACATAAATGCACAACGGTCACCCTGGCATATCACGAGTGGAGCTCGATATCTCAACAATGCATCTAGAATATGGTTTGGAAGTTAGGATATTCAAAAATTTAGAAAAAAGTGATGCAAATACATAAATATGAAAGCATGTAACTTAAAGAAAAGCAAAGCGACATACATTAAGAAAAAGGTACAGATTGAGAGATAGTAAGCTTAATAACTTTGCGCACTTAACATGATTAAGTTGGATTACTTTATGATGAGATGATAAACACTACCTTTTCCTAATATAGAAAGTGGCATATAGGCAACATGATGCTAGTGCATGCATCATATTGAATATAAACACTTGCACTAAATCAACATAATGCTACTACAAGCATCATATTTAATATAAAACTCCCATTACATCAACATAAGGTTAAAGTTTGGGCCATCTTCTTATAAGTTTGTGCCATTTTATTCATGGTTCAATTCAAGTTACTTCATGCAAATCTCTAGTAGGTAGTGATAGTTTGGGAGCATGCAAGGGAAACAAAATTGGATAAGGTGGAGTAAATACACGAGATTTTGGGAATTGAAAAGATCAAAAGTTGAAAATATGTTCTATTTAGGTACTAGTATGGGTGTAAAGCATGCATCTCCGTGACATACAAATTACAGGGTTTTATTCAATTATACAATACACTTTCTCATAAGTAGCGTCTGTTTCAACTGACACTGAAATGTACAAGAGGAGGGCAAAAAATATAGGCTTCTCAAATTTTAAATTTATTGAAGGGATATAATTATTGATCCAAAAATTCACAATAGGGGTATGTAAAATAGATAAAATGTGGTTACAGAGGGGTTTTTAAAATCCCTTTTGAATGCATGTTGTATAGCTGGCTTATGTAAAGTGGACCCCCTGAGACCCTCAACTAGATTAACTTTATGGGGATGCAACCAACACTGGTGCAACTCTAGTTTTGTGCACATCTCTTAGCTCAGCTTGTGACCGAGTGTTCTACGGGGACTGATCCCTCCCGAGTTACGACACTAGAGACTAAAGTTTTTCATCTGCGCGGTGAGAATGAGTCACTGCGAAGCCAGAACACAAGGGTGCAGCAATTAGAAGAGTGGGTTGCAGTCCTAGAAGCCCAAGTGTAGATAGTTGAAGCTCACTTAGAGGCCACACAACAGTTGCATGCGGAGTACATTGCGGGAGTTCATGATGAGCTGGTGACGACATACTACCAATGGACTAGCTAAGTATTTGCTAGATTTCCCTGGCACAATCAGTGTCAACATGTAGCAGATGAGTTTGCTTCTTGATGCTTTTCAAGGGGATGTGTGAGCAGAGTGGGATACACATATCGCACACTTGTGTGAGGCAATGGCTCCACCAATGTGTTGTGATGTTGTTCCGCACCAAGGTACGGATGGTGATGTGGGTGTTGGTGGGGGATCAGTGCCACAAAGTGGTGCAAGAAGTCTCTATTTTGATGGGTTCGAGTGCTTCCATAGATGGGAGCGACAATGCAAACAAGGGAAAGGGGTGGTTGCAAAGTCAGTACTTGCTAAAGGAAGAAAGGGGCGGTTGAAGATATAGTTGCGAAAGAGGCAACAAGAGACTATTGGTGCAAGTTCTAATGGAGTTGAGCCTATAAAGTAGTTGCAATTGGAGTTGAGCGAACAAAGTGATGCGGAACCGAGCACAGTTGGGCTTCTTGGTGCACACCAATAGTTTGATTCGAGTTCGGATACAGAGTAAGAGTTTGCAGCAGTGGCTTTTGGTTGGATAGCCTCATAGTTTGAAGACCACCTGGAGCACTATGTGCTATTGCACAAGCAGGAAATGATAGCCCAATTCTTACTTATTTAGTACAAATAGATTCAGGAAGAGATGACTGTTTTTATGCATCTTTAGTGATTTGGTTGTGATATTCCTAAGTTGCACTGGTTCTTTGCCGAGGCTCTACCCAAATGATTATTGTCACCTTCTTCGTATCCCATATCATCATCTTCATCCTCTTCCCTAGATCCATCGTCATCTTCATCATCTTCCCTAAATCCATCATCATTATTTGCATCTTCTACCAGCATCTCCGTATCCACATCCCTATCTTTAAAAATATGTTTGCCTTGAGGAGCAACTTGGATCATGTACCACCACCTTGGATCCAAACAATCTAGATGAAAGATCACCTATGTTGAAGATCCAAATTAGGTTCATGTGATTATATTCATTTATGCTCAAGTATAAAAAATATATATATTTGAGAATCTACCAACACTTTTTTGAAAATAAAGATATTAGCTTTTAATTAATTCATTAATGTGTACCTATTCACAATATTCTAAAAGAACAAAGGTATCATTTTCATCGGTCCAGGGTTTGGTGGAGTCAATGGAAAAGAAACCACATTTTTCTCTCCTGAATGTAGCATTGGGACCATTTTAGATAGTTCTAAACCATTTGACATCAAGAATGAAAATACTAAATCTTTTAAAATCAACTTCATAGATGTCACGTATGGTCCCACAATAATCTAACTGTGAGGAGAGAAGATTGGTATTAGAATCACTTGCTCGACTATCTTGTACAAAGTTAGCGATGACTCCACAATCATATATGACTCTCCTTGAATCGATGCGTTCCACATGAAAATTCCATCCATGTGACCACAATGCACTATACTTTTTGTAATACAAAAGAACATGATTAAAACAATGAGGATGCATTTTGTAGCGATTGTGATCATAAATACCCATATTAAGTAGAAAGGTTAAAAACTTACATTAGGGGAGAAATGTGGTCTCAAAAGGGCCTCATAAGGAATGGATTAAGAAATGGAGTAGTCGTAATGAAAGGGCCAAGGTAAGTCCCAAAAAGTCCTAGCCTTGCCTCACCTGGGTGGGTTAAGCCCAAAAGTGACCCCACCTCTTACACCTCTTACACAACTCTTATTCCTAGGTGGGAACCATCAAATTCAAAATTCAAAATTCAAATTTTGAATTCCCTCCCTCCTCTCTCCTCCCTCCCTCCCCCCCCCTCCCTCCCTCCCTCTCCCTCCCCCTCCTCCCTCCCTCTTCCCCCTCCCTCTCCTCACTCCCTCCTCCCCCTTCCTCCTCCTCCCCCTCCCTCCCTCCCTCCTCCATGCCTCTCCCTCCTCATTGAGTATCCCTCCTCCTCCTCGGTTGCTTGGTTATTGCAATCAGTTAAACAATGCTCAATCAATGGGCTATGCAAGCAAGCAAGATGCACAGAGCCCAAGCAGAGATGCTAGCGCATTTAGGAAATAGCACCATTGTTGCAATACATAACTCTATGAAATATCTTCAAAGGAAGAATGAGGATCTTCATGATAAAGCCAAAGCATTGGACTTGGAGTGACATAAACTAGAAGAGTCACTCTCTAAGCTAGCTGAAACCAAAAAAGGCTTGGAAAGATCTATATACAATCAAGTTCAATGATCCATTAGAGAAGGAATGAGAGAAGGAAGAAGAACAAGTGCAAAAGATGAAAGAAACACCTTTGGGATTGAAGGATAAGAAAACAAGGTACTTACATAACATGGATGCATTGGCACCCACTGGTGGTGCTAGAAAGAGGAGAGTTCAAGCTACAAGGTTGGTTATCAAATGTTCCAATGAAATTACACTCTTTTGTGCTACACTGTCTGTGACTAAGTTTTTCTTGTGTTCTTCTTTAGAACCTTCATGGAAGATTTGATGGGAAGAATGGATGGACATGATATTGGCTGTTCATATGCTCTAGCTAGTTTATTGAAGTCAAGCAATGTCATTGGGATACTAAGGGACCCAAGACACAAGCGCCTATGTGTGCAAGTTGTTGAAGATGTGATGAAGGACTTCAAGGATATTGTGGATGCAAAAGAGATGCTTGAATCTTGTGATACTATTGGTGTAAGTCATGAAGCTTACACATTTGTTTTCAAAATTTTCAAGTCTGCTATCTTGGGAAAGTACAAGAAGTCTACAGTGCCCCTACCCACACCTTGGTCTGTGAGACGTGCATAGCGAGAAACAAACCAACATGCAAGAGAAATGCTTGGATGGTACCATTGCACAAGGTGCACAATGACTTAGAAGAGTAACGAGAAATCTGGCTTACAAACCTTTAAAATGAATGCTTTCAACAATGTCTACTTAAATGTTGAGAAATTGCAACAAGAAATGGTCAAATTCTATGGCATGAGAGAAGATGGTAAGAGGAAATCCACTATAGCATTGCACTTTACTTAGTTTGTTTCCTTTATCATGTTTATCCTAATGGTTTCTCTCTTTTGTTGTACAGATTGCAATGGAAAGCTCATATTTGTCATCAAAATGGATGAAGCTCAATTGGTGAAAGAACACAAGTTAGAGAGAGTGAGCATCTACATTATGAGTAAAGAATTAGCCTTTATTCAAGGGAATGAGGAAGTAGAGCAAGATTTCTCAATGCAATCAGAGAAAGATATATGGTGGCTTGTAGCATTTGAGACTGCAAAAGAGTGCCATGAGACATTGAAGTGGGTTCTAGATAGAACAAAAATCCCATCGATGATCCAAAGACAAGAGGAAGGGAAAATACTAACAATCAATGGCCATGGAACATTTCGAGTTGAAAGGCATCTTACTGGGGATTTGAAAGCCCTCAAGTGCTTGCATGGTTGTGATACAGGGGCAAATGTAATTAACACATGCCTTTATTGCATGTGTTCGCAACGTAAAGTAAAAGGATGGCTTACAATGGGAGTCATCCAAACGCAAGCTCCCAATTGTCAGGGATTCAAACCTTGAGGCAAAGTACAATCCACACGTTGATTTAAACTAAGAGGAAGCACCATCTAACCACACCCAATGCTATTTTATATTTTCTTGTACATGGGGATGATTATTATATAACCATTCCCAATGCAATAGAAAATCATGCTACATAAATAAGGTGTCATGTACTTTATCATGCAAAATGTAGAAATCATATGTGCATTGCACTGACCTAGACTCCGAGTTAGAAAGAAGATTGGCATCAGTCGTAAAAGAATCAAGAAAAATGATTTTATGTGATATGCACTAGAATTCAAAGATGCTTGGTGGTGTATCTCATCTTGTTCTTGAAATGAGTACTTTTACAAAATTTATGACAGAGACAGTTGTCATGGGAAAATTGGCAAGGAACTTCGTAAACTCCTTATGTTTCCACGTGGCCATGAAATTGTGAAGCACATATTTTGGGATGGCTTGGACCAAGTGCTCTACAAGATCCCTTGGTTGAGTGCTCTTATACGATAGTAGCCATCTCTTTTTCTCTGATCCTTCAACATTAACATATTGTTCAAATCTCCTCCATTTTAGAGTGGCAAGTTTTCCTCCCTAATTTCATTTTAAAAGACATCAAAATGCCTCTTCTTCAGACTACAATACATGCATGTGCCACGAATGCATTCAATGCACTGCCACTCAAGGTCTTCCTTTAGACAGACTACTAGCTCCCACCATAGAGACCTTAGGCTACCAACCTTGAGATCCCTTGTGATCCGGGTGGCCTACAGACTCTACATTCATCAACGAGACATGGGGATCTATATTAACCACTACAAAACAGTTCCACTACTACAAAACAAAACAATTTAAACCACTGATGGGGTTTAAAATAGTCACATAACTTACTTTTGACCTATACCAACTTAGTGTTCTGACCACTGGGATGGTTTAAGGCAATCACACTACTAATTAAACTAATCAAGCTACTAGAAAATAGAACAATTAAAAAACTAAACGACAATCATCTCCGAGGGATCACTATTACGTGTGTTCAAGGCCTAATTTTTAAATCCCTTATCTATGACTTTTTAATGTATGAAACACACCCCTTTCTATTCAAGCTGTGAATACCCCTTTAAATGGTACCCTTTTGTATCTAAAAAAAAAGTTGAGATTTTACATTTTAAAAATCCCTTATGTTGAGCTCACATGCTATGGTTACATATTTATGAGTGACCCCCCCCTGAGACAATCACGTTAACTAGCCAAATTATACATTATTGTTCCAACCATGACTCACAAGGTTGGTTTCAGACAATCACAGTCCCATCATGACCCAAACCAGTCCAAAATTTAAGCTAAAACAATTTAACTACTAGGAGACACATAATTTTAATTACTAGGCTGGTCATCAGTTATTTCGGTTGCAAAATATTTTTTTGTTTATTTTATACTCAACCATGCTAGTTTAGGAGAATGACATAGCTCCTATTTGACTTAAACTAGCTCAACGATATATTGCATGATGTTCCACCCACGGGGCTTGTTTAGGACAATTACATAAGTCTAAGCCAACCTAGTTTAGAAATTGACTGGTACATGACTCAAAGAATCCCGAGAACTAAACTTAAATAATTTAACTACTAGGAAACACAACAATTCTAAACAAACACCAAGCTAGTCATCAATTATTTCTATTTCTATTGTGAAATATATTTCTGTTTCAACCACTCTAGTTCAACAAAACCACATAACTTTTACTTAACCTGAGCCAGCTTGGTAATATATTGCATGATGTTTCAACCATCGGGTTGGTTTAGGATAATCACATTAAGTACCAACCAACCTAATTAAGAAATTAACTAGTACATTACCTCACGGGTTGCACTATTAAGAAACCCTACGTATCATGTGCATTTAAGGGGTATTTAAAAAACCCCTTAACTAAAATTTTCCCCCCAATAAAAACACTCTTTACTTCTAAACTAAGTGAAATTGAATTGAGATTTCCCTCTTGTTATTAACTCCTATTAAATATTTTTCAAAAAGTTAAATTAAAATAACCCTCCTTTTGAATGTATGTGGTATACTAAAATTTTGTGAGGTGAATCGCCTGAGTACATTACCTGAACCATCGTGGAAATTAAGCTTAACTAATATTTAACTACTAGGAAACCTAGCGATTTCAATTATGGGACTGATCATCAATCTATTGTGAAATATTTTGTTGTACAAGCACCTTGATTTAAGACAATCACATAATTGGTGTTTGACCTAAACCAATACGATGATATATTGCATGATATTCCAACCACATGGTTGGTTTAAGTCAATCATATTAAGTCCAAGAGAGCCTAGGTTAGAAACAAACAATTAAACTATTCCATACCAGGCTCATGAAATATATTGATGTTCAACCATGTTGGTTTAGGACAAAATCACATAACTAGTGTTTGACCTAAACTAGTATGGTGGTATATTGCATGATGTTCCAACCACCATGCTGGTTTAGGACAATTCCATTAAGTCCAAGACAATCCAGTTTAGAGATTAAACAATTAAACTACTCCAAAACTCATTCATAGATAACCACCACTAGGCTAGTGAAATATATTGCCCAAAGACTTCTTAGATCAAGATGACCCTGCATTGCCTCTGCTTTATATCCAATCCTTGGAGCCATGTTGGTCGTTTTGATTGTCAACATCTTTGACATTGTTTCTTCAAGGCATTTGTCCTTTGTATCAAAGGATACCAACATAGCTAATGCCCTCTTCGTAGCTAGCTAATCATCTAAGCTGTGTACCCCTTTCACTTTCTATTTGCCATTTTTCAAGCTAGAGAGTATCACCTCTTGGCTATTTCTGAAGTTATAGAGTATCATCTCTCAATGCATTGGTAGGGTTGTCACTCTCTATGAATTTGAGGGTGCAAGCTAAATCTTGTGAAGACTCGACATTGGTATGCACTAGGATGGTCTAATGTTGCTACCTCAAATGCCTTCATAAAATGTGAAGTGACAGCTTGTGTAGATGATTCAATGCATGCATCTACAACTAATTCTTGTTGCTACTTTGCAAGGAGTATTCGTTATTCTCATTGTTTCTCCCTCTATAAATATTGCAAAAGTGTCTTTCATTGTCATTTTCATACCCTGTCATTTCTTTCTTGTCTTTCTTGCCCCACAATCTGTTCCTCATTCCTTGACCAAGCTTTTTAGCTTTTCTATGTCACAGCTTCTACCTGGTTCTCTTACAAGCCAAATGAGCTGCATCTTGCCACTTCAAGAATAGGTGCTAGAATGACCCCGTTCACTACAATTTAAACAATACACTTTCATTGCATACATACCCCAACCCCTTGCCATTTTCCATAGGTTTTCCCATGGTATTTTGATGGAACTCCATCACCTTTGCCTCCATAAAATCCTCTTCCTCTTTCTTGAGTTCTTCATCAGTTCTACTTTTATTATAAGATTGGGTTTGATCTCACCAACAAATCTCTCCTTCTTAACAATTTGCAAGGGATCTCTGGATGTTTTCTTCTCTCCGTTTATTGCACAATTCTTTAAAATGGATTACTAGATAATAACGGTCAATCTCTTGATCAAGTGCTAGCTAGAAATTGCATAATTTCCTCCATATTCGACCATCATGGCCCTTTTATCAAGATAGCATAGCTCTCATTTACCTATATTTAGTCTCTCATGGGAAAGTTTGAGCCTCTCTAAAAATCTACACATACGTTTGCATCCACACCTCAAATGGAAATGAACTAAAAGTAAGAAACTATCATAGCTCTTATTACACACCTCTAATGGAAACAAACTAAAAGTGAGAAATGCTCGACTCAATGGGATCCACAAACTTATAACATTTGGAAAACCCAAATCACAATTTGCTTTCTCATGATATCATGAAATTAGAATTGACTCATAGGATGAGCTGGGAATCCTTTCACATAACCACTCTAGATCTATTCCACCAATATAGCTACAGGATATCATTAAAGAACTTAATTTAAATACAAAGAAATCTCAAGAGTATCAGAGAGAATTCACCTCAAAAAAGGTCTCACATGATGTATATGTTTCCAAATCCATCTCAAGAGTATCAAAGAGCATTCATCCTCAAAGAGTTCTCACATGGTTTATATGGTTCCATAAAAGTTGCAAAAACTTGTACATCTACCCCTTTTTATTCCTATAACAATGCTTGTAGAGGAAGAAAAATCTGTGAACCGAGTATATCTATTGTAAGCACTATCCAAACTTTGTATGTAATGTGAGCGACTATAAGAAACATCTTTGGAGGGGATACTTTTACCAAAGGCAGAGCTAAGAGTGGCAAGGAATGTCTTAACAAAGGACTCTCAACATGGCATCTTGCCCTATGTAGATGGTTCAAATTTGGGAAAAGCCTACTTGACACTTTCAATAAACTATGATTCTAGAAACAAAATGTATGTGGGACTCCAAGTGTATAATACGATCAGTGACCTAAGTGAACACAATTGCATATGAGTGAACATAGTGAATTAATAAATATGCATATCCATGAGGCAAATGGCACCTTGAAAGAGTGAAATGCCCCATCCTAGAAAACCCCATTTCAAGATTGTTAACTACTGCCACAAGACAATATGTGTAGCACTGAATAACAATATGAAAACCAATACATTATGAGATCTATGTATGGTTACTCAAATCTCTCAAATTTCCTCACTCACTAACAAAAAAATACTCCACTAGTCCATGATTTCTGACCATTACTCGATAATCACAACTATCTTTCTAGTCCATGGCAAAGCTATGCTAATAAACCCATAAAAATAAGTTCCTTAGTGCCAAAAACCTTTCGAAACAATCCAAGTAAGTGTATACTCCCCTACATGTACATGATACGATGTACGAATGTAGTGCTTGTGAGTTACACCTACTTCTCCCATTCCCATTGAGTGCATCATTGAATGCTAGCCCCTTTTCAGTAGAACAAGGACCTTCATAAGCTATGTAACCCATGGATTACCATGCATACATAATCAAGAATCTCACCCGTTCATAGTGGCCTCCACCCTCATTGATAAATATATCTCCTCTCATTTATTAATCTCACTAATTAGTCTTGAACCATTCACTACCTTGTACTCTCTCAACTTCAATAGTCCTTGTCATACTAAAATCATCATGCCATAGTGTTTATAAGTATACATGAATGCCTCCCAACATATGCTAAAACATGTGCAAAACCAGATGGGCCATGCAGAGTCCAATATAGTGAATTGGCAAGTAAACATACATGTGAAGTGAGCAACCCAATCTATATGTGCAAAATACATTCACTTGAAGTTAATCATAGAACTCATTCCTAGTAAATTCAAAACTAGAAAGAAGGTGATCCATGGTATCATAGTAAGATTCACATATTCTAATTTTGACAACTTAAAAATAGGCTTCAAAGTGATAATAATAAATTTTAATCTTCTACTAGTAGTGACCATCACCTCTATACATTGCTTATCGTAAGCTACCATATTTCTACGTCCATTATAGTTTGTATGCTCTCACCTTGATTTCAATTGCGAGAGAGGTCTACTCATTGCAAAAATGAAATTCAAATTCCAATTATACTTAACTCCTTACCATGGAGGATAAAAATGACGCTATATGTTCCTCCCATCAATGAGACCCCTTACTCTAGAAGACATAAAATATTTTCACAAACTTAATGAGAGAGAGATGACCGGTCACCTATGGTCATACACATCTCAAGGATAATAACAAAAACAATGATACACATAAAAGACGAACGCAAATAAATGAAAACTTAGCATCTAAAACACATCCCTATAGCTGAGACACATGCCAACACGTGGGAGCACTCTTGCTGCCGAGTCATGCTCAACGATATGACAATTTGAGGGATTATTTGCATAACAATAAGGAGAAGCTTCAGATTCCTTATAGGTTCATGGGTCGTCATATATTTACGGGCTTACGAGTAGAGCAATCACAACGCTGCATATTTAAGGGCTTACAAGTAGCCCATAAAAACAAGATTCAATTCGAGAGAGCCTAGTATATATGGTATTGGAACCAGGGCCGTCAGCAGTAGCAAGCGTTGATTCACAATTCCACTCTATCACCGGTGCCGCCCACAATGATCCCAGCAGATAAAAGGAACCATTGTAGTCCGTGGACGCGGCCCAGATGCTTGGAGTCAAGAGAGCGTTGGAAATAAGGGGATTATCGAAGGATGGATGATCCCGAAGGAATCGCTCTGGGAACTCTGGACGCAGCCCAGATGCCTGGAGTCAAGAGAGCGCTGGAAATAAGGGGATTATCGAAGGATGGATGACTCCGAAGGAATCGCTCTGGGAACTCTGGACTGGCTAGGTGGACTGGATGTCAGTGAACGGGGCGGAGTTGTCTAGATATAAACTGTTGTTTTGCACCGCGATGCACACGAAAAGCTCGAGATAGTCAGTCTCTTGTCTGTGGACACCAGGTTAAGGGGGCTAAGAAGAGCTTTGTAAGGGCGAGAGCCCAAGCTGGATGAAGGCGATTTTGGAGCTGGCCATGGTCTGCAACATTGTTTCGAACTGTTGACGCTAAAAGATACAATACCACGAGACATTAGCTTTCTACAGATCCTGTTCCTTTCAGTTTGCACCAAAGTGAGTGATTCAAGTGCACCTTCTCGATTTCTGAAATTTCTCCCCTGTCGCTGTATCCTTTGAACGTTCAAACAACTTAAAAATTGATTATCTTAATTTCTGAAGACATGGAGTGTGAATGCCAATGTAGCTTACACATGCTGGGTTTCTTCACCAGCTTCTTCCTCATCTGCGCCATAGGAGCTGGACCCTGCACACGCATAGAGGATGAGTATGACAGTTTTGGAAACTCATGCAGATTTGAATAATCCTAATCCTCGTCCCTATAATTATTTACACATGTCGTCCTCGGCTTCAAAAGAGTGAGTATGACAGTTTTGAAAAATCTACTCATACAGATTTGAAACATGTATGCGGTCATGGATCATTCAAGGTTCGAGAAGTTTTCGTTTCGAGAACTGTCGTCACTTCCAAAGAATTAAGAATTGTTGTATGCTAGCACATAAGCTACTCCTCCTGAACAAACAATGTTACTTCTAGCATATCGAGAGGCCATGTGCGACACGTTGATTAATTGCTTGATTGTAGCCCAAGTCGTAGATATCTCTTCAACCATGGTCCACGAGATGGAAGGAAGGTGAATTCGGGAGGCACCTCCCTCGATGTTGACTATGAGAGGAGAGGAGCGAGAACCAACCGGGGGGAGATTTTGTAGATCATGAAAAATGTTCACCAAAAATAGTTTTTACAACAAACACAAAAAATATCCTCATGGAAGATTTATATTTTTGAAAATTTCAAAAAATCTTTCCACACAATAAGAAGCTCAAAAATGCAAAACTAGTAAGCGAAATCGCGCTCCTCACCCACTGTAAGGATTGTATAAAGCTTGATGGGGCCTCAACCAAAAGCATCATCATCGTGCTCACTATGCGAAAAGGTACCTTAGGTAATGTCACTATGCGAAAAAAAATCTATCTACACAAATCTCAAAATTTTACCTTCATTGTGGACTTAGATTTTATAAGATAGTTGAGCCTAATTTGTTGCACCATTACATTAGTAGCAGTCTCAAGGGTGGGCTATTATTCTAAATCATTATGATTTTTGGAAGTGTCCACAATCATCTAGTACCTAGTCAGAATTCCAAGCCTAAACCATTACCTTATGGGCCTATTCAACATACTAGTATTAAAATATTGCAAACATTTTATATGCAATTCAAATGCCTTAACCCTTTGGAATAACTCATTAAACAAATATTTATGTTCTTATTTATAGGTAAAAAATTGTATATCCCTAATTAAAAACCCTACCTCTTTATTTTTCATTACCTTTATTTTTTAAGGTCATTTCTCAGATTTTGTTATTCACCTAACATTAAATCTCAATGAGCAATGGTTATAAAAGTGATTAAAGTGTCATTTCACAACCATTGGTACACACCTTATGCTCTCAAAGGTAAAGTATGATATCAAATGCTCGGGGGGTGCACTAATAATAAACCCTATGTATCACATGTGTTCAAAGGGTATTAAAAAATCCCCTCAACTAGAAATTTTCTCCCAATTAAAACACTCCTCTTTACTTATGGACTAAGTTATTTTTTTCTAAAATTGAAATAAAAAACCCCTCTTGTTATTATAATCGTGTTAATTTTAAAAAAAAAGTCAAATTAAAATACCCCTCCTTTTGAATGCACATGGTACACTAAAATTTTATAAGGTGAACCCCCCGAGATCAAATGCTCGTGCTATACTTTTGGGGATTTTCAAATAGGAGTGCATGAACATGAACTGTGATGACTAGTTTTGTCCTATGTACATAGCTAAATTCGATTGCAATGAACTTAAGAGTCATGATATCATGCTTTACCCCAATGTGGTTAAGGCCTTGCGACCTTGTGCATGAAGAGGTTCAAGCTTGGAGGTACCCTCGAGGGTTCACCTCAAAACAATTTAGTGTACCACATGCATTCAAAAGGAGAGGTATTTTAATTTAACTTTATGCAAAATTTTAACAGGTTTACAATAATAGGAGGGGTTTTTAAATTCAACTTTGGAAAAAAATCTCTTAGTTCATAAGTAAAGAGGGGTGTTTCTATCGGGGGTAAAATTTTAGTTGAGTGGTTTTTTAAATACTGCTTGAATGCACGTGATACATAGGGATCCTAAATAGTGCACCCCCTGAGGAGGTACCGGCCCCACACAGACTCTAATAAAGTATAAATAATGAAAATAAAAAATTAAATCCCATACTATCGTCTCCTGCTACACACATGTGGTCATAGTACCATGTCAATAAGTGCTAACCAAGGCTCCAAACTCACCAAGTAAGAAGGTCAATTCAACTAAGGGAAACGTTTCAGATTCATTAATGTATATATTTTGAGAGGTTCTAGATGCAAGACTCCTAAATAACATATGCTTTTGTTAGATCTTTTTAAGAATCATTCAAGAGTTTGATTTCAATCCCATTTCTAGAAGTTTTTTTGTGTGTGTGTCTACTTTAGCTTGTATTTCCCTCCATCAACAGTCCAATTCATTTTCCCTTTTTGTTGCAAAAATTCATGTAACAAGGATAATATATCCACTTTAATTTGTTACATATATATGTAGACTATGGAATAAAGACTGAAAATACTCCCCCTTAGAAGACCAACTAAATTTTTACCATGTTATCTCAACCATGAAATGCTAATTAAACACATAAGATGTTCTAATTTTGTTGCCTTTCGTCTTTGTATCTTCTCTCTTATATCTTTTAATCAAAGGGGCGACATATTCATATATTGTCTCGCTTTGTGTAATCCTTCTCTCTTTTCTTTTACACTCTTTTCTTTGTCCTATCCTTTCATCTTGTCTCCCTTTATTTTTTCATCACCCTTATAGATGTTTTTAGATCTGCAAAAGCCCATGCTATAAGCTTTTACTTTAATGTGCGTTGTGCAAAAACATCTTTACCCCCACTTTCACACTTTAGCCTAAAATCTGTATGTAGACATGGGAACAACATGCCAAATGAGGGAGATAAAAAATTTTGCACTTGCATCCATGTAGGCTAGGAGTACATGATGTATGCCATCATCTTGATTACTCTCTTATGCATGCTTGTCATCAATAGCATTTAAAGTTTTGTATTAGAAACGTAATAGGATAACGATGAATTGCACTATAGAGCAAGCCCTTGGAGTATTTCAGACAACTACTGCCTGTTCTTGTGCGGGGAAGTCTTTTTGAGTCACAGTCTAAGGTGGAGAAACCCTTTGACATTAAGGCTAATGTGCGTGTGTAAGCAGCAGGAGTCAATGTAGACGTGTTAGTATGCGTAAATTGAGAAGCAAACTGCGTGGAAAGATTCAAGGTTGAAAGTCCAAGCTGCTTGCTACAAAACGGAAGGACAGCAGGCTTTCACAAACAACGTAACAAACACAGCTCCAGCCTCCTACCCTCTTATTCTGCAACTCGGTGCTCCGTATACCAGCTCTTCATGGCCAACTCCAGCATTGCCTTCATCCTCGGGCTCACCCTCGCCCTTTCAACCCTCCTCAGCCCGCCTCATCACCTCTTGGCCGCTGCCCAGAGTCACCCCGAACTCCATTCCCTTGAGTTCTACATGTACATCGCCGTGCAGAATAACACGTATCTCAACAATCCCGCCCCCTTTACTGCCATCCAGTCCGCCCAACCCGTCCAGGCCCAGAATTATTCCTTTGGCATCATCCATACCTTCGATAACCCCCTCACCTCCAATGCTTCTCTCAACTCCACGCAGGTGGGCCGCGTTCAGGGATGGTATGGCGACGTTGGAAAGGATATCCTCACTCTCTTCCTCGTACAGACCTTCACTATCGCCACCCCGGACTACAATGGCTCCCTTAGTCTGGTGGGCGTAGATATTGCCACGGATGCTGTCAAGTATGCTCCCATTGTGGGTGGCACGGGTGACTTCGCGTACGCCCGCGGAGTCGCAACACAAACGCTCGTCTCCACTGCGACTGTCGACAGCCAAACTGTCTCATGGTTCCACTACGTTCTCGAATATAAATTCTAAGCCTCCCTATTTGTCCTTGTCGTTGAGGCCACTGCAACACGATCTGGCAGAGCGTATTCGAGATTATCAGCGCCTCTAAATTCTACCACGGGATATCAGACAATCCTACGGAACAGTAGTAGTCATGCTGGAGATCGCACTTGCCTTTTTCTTTTTGTGAAAAGGAAAGCCAAAAATGGATCTAATGGAAAATAACTAGTTCCTTAATTAACTAAGTTGCGTAGGCATTCTTTCCCCATAATGAAGGTGTTCTTCGTTACCTATCAAGCCTATCACAAGATACAAGAGTAATTATTTTCTCGATTTAGAACAAGGCAATATAAATGTACAATACCATAGCTAGTATATGCTTCGAAAGAATTGTAATATGAGGTCCCTTATTACAAAAATAGGATTGTCACTTCTAAAAGACGAGAAAAAGGTGAAAGTATAAGATAGTAGCAAAATAGCTATGAAGCATCAACAAAAGTAGACAATAGCAAGTTAGAATGCATGAGATTATGCTTGGAAAATGATATTTACCCCTATTAAAGCTCCTCAACATACAAAAGTAAATTTATAAGAATTTTGATTCAGTAAATATATCTTAGGGAAGAAAAGTAAACAAAGTTTCATAGATTTTCTGATAACCAACAATTTAATATAGTTTTATATTAATATGTAACATGATTATTATGACTACACAGTGTGTGGGTGGGGAGGCGGTCGCTTTCTTCCCCAAAGAATTATAAAAACGGGCCCTTTCCTAAGCATCATGTTTGAGAAAGTTGTGTATAGTATTGCTTTAAACAAGTCTTGACTGAAAAATAGCTAGCGGATGATTACATAGTGACATTTGACCTAGATGTTGATTTCCAATCGTTGCAATTGAAGAAGGTCCTTTTTTTTCCAAGATTCCCCGTACCATTCTCTGTCCTCCTCCTCCCTAAGGATGCCACACCAAAACTCCCTCCCCCAATCTCCTCCTCTTCTTCTTCCCTTTTGTCGTGCACAAAGATCTAGTGTGCTATAAGATGCATGGTAGGTTGTAGCCCCCCATCACGAAGGAGCAAGTGACATTCTTCATTAGTAAATGAGCTCGTAGTAGACAACTCTCCTCTCTTCTTTCATGGTAGGTTGTAGCCCCCCGTCACGAAGGAGCAAGTGACATTTTTCATTGGTAAATGAGCTCGTAGTAGACAACTCTCCTCTCTTCTTTCTTCCTAACATAAGATGTCGAGGCCCTAGATGCATCTCTGACAATCGTCCTGCTCTCTAGTATCTTCACACTTCAATCTTGCCTTACTTTGGCAAGGTGCTCAAGACACTCTACAAGACTCCTATCTATTTGTCTAGCTCATCAATTTAATTAATCTTCACTTTTCATCTTGATGGTGGCTACAACCTATGGTGATTTTGGGACACATGTAGCTCCATAATCATTTAGGGTACAACTATTGGGAGGCAAGTCCCACATGTGATGAGGATGCACCAGCATGAGAAGAGGTGATGGGAGCTACAAATAGCCATGCAATATGGGGGATTCTGAAGAACACAATGTGCCACTTGTGAAAAGCGTGGGTAATTTACCATTATTGACATTCCTCGAGTAAGAGAACTTGACAAGAGATGTGACCATTGTAGGCTTGTAGTGCCATTATTGCCATCATCCATTCAATTAAAAGAAAGAGAAACATTAAACTAGTCCTGGATTTGGACTAGTCAGACTTTAGCTTAGGCGATAGGTCTCTTTGGCCATGTAGGACTATTTTCAATTATCCTCCACATCCTTTTCAAGAGTAGAGCATCGGCCTTTAGCTTAGGTGATAGGTCTCTTTGGCCATGTAGGACTATTTCAATTATCCTCTGACATCCTTTTCAAGAGTAGAGCATTGTCTTCTTCCCCCACCATTTATATGTGTAGGTTTAAGGAGGGTGTCTAAATTTAAGATTGAAAAAGATATAAAAATGGGAAAATGGGAAAAAGAAGAACAAGGGTAGTTTCAAACATATTCGTGCTTGGACGTGCTATCTGGTCTTTATGGAGAGTGAACCTCCATTTTCTCCCTCTCTGTTAAGAGAAATGAGAGAGGGAGAGAGAGAGGAGTGCACACGATATAGCTACCTATACACTTAATGCATTCTAAGGAAAATCCCCCCTCTTAAGTTGCAATTGGTGAAGACCAAGATGATGTCAAAACTATGCAAACTTATCAAGGGAACATGGCTTGATGAAGATATCTGTGACTTGTTCTTGTGTCAAAAAATGTACAATTTCTTCACTAAGAACTTTCTCAGGAACGAGTGATAATGCACTTCAATGCATTTTGTATTGCCATTTAAGTGTTGCTCATATTATCTCTATAGAGCACAAGTAGGGTCTCCAAAAAGTATCTCAATCTCTGAAGGAAGCCTTTTGAACCAAATTGCTTCACATGTTGCATTGTTGGATCCTTTATACTCTGTGTCAGTGGAAGATAAAGCCACTGTTGGTTGCTTCTTGCTTTGCCAAAGCTGCAAAGCCAAGACTAAAGTAGTATCCTTTGGTGGATCTTTTGCCATTTACACTTCCTACCCAATCAACATCTATGTAACCATGGAAGTGTAAGTCAGATGACCTGGCATAATGTATTCCATGATTCCATGTACCGTGAAGGTATTTCAGTACTCTCTTCACTGCAAGGACATGAGTCTTCTTGGGATTCTGCATGAACTAGCTGAGCACACCAACTACATATGATATGTTTGGCCTGGTGATAGTCAAATATATCAAGCTACCCATGAGGTGTCTATACTATAGAGGATGTAAAGCTGGAGAAGTGTCAAGTGGTGACAACTTGATATTGCATTCGATAGAAGTAGGGAGTGGCTTGCAGTCATGTAAATGAAACTTCTTAAGTACTTTTTGAGTGTACTTTCCCTGAGAAAGTGTGATCCCTGTGTCATCTCTCCATATTCTATCCCAAGGGAATCATGGAGTTCTCCCATATCCTGTAGGCTTTTCCCAAATCTGAAATATCTACATAGGGAAGGATGTCATGTTGAGAGTCCTTTCTGAAGACATTCCTTGCCATTCTTATCTCTGTCTTTGGTAAAATCTAAAAGACTTTGAAATGCTTTTCTTCTATATGAAAAAGCTATTGGATGGCATCCTCGCAGAAACAGACTCGGAGAAGGAGGAAAATAGCTGCAAGGAGGACATGCTTTGGTGCTGGGTGTATTACTTGGAGTCGGCACAGATGGTGAATATTAATTTCCATGGCTATTGTTTTTCCTGCTCCTTTAAGGTACTTGTCAAGCTCATGACGTAGGTTTATTTTGGCAAGGCATGATAGAGGCGTGAAGATGTATAGAGCGCAAAGAGCAGGATGAAGAGGACGCCCAGTGAAAGGAGGAGTTGCTATGGGCATATAAGTCGACAGAGTCAAGCAAGCAGTGTGTAATCCGAGTGTGTAAAGGGGTCTGCGATTGTGCAGTAGACTGGCATCAAGAGCTGGGAGATGCTTGTTATAAAGAGGTTGATAAGATAGTCGAGAGCCTAGAATTTCCTTGGAAAAGCAAAATGTCGTTGTGTCTTGAAATAATAAAAATCTTGCAGAAATTAATTGAACGTGTGGATATTCTCATGGTGCTCGTAATACCTGATTTTGTATCGACCTGCTTCCATGTTAGTACTTAAATGTTTTAAGTAGCTCGGTGGTTGAAATCTGACGGTTAACTATAAGCACTCTAAAGGGCACTAGCACTGCGTGTGCAACAAGTTTTAGGATAGCACGGTAGTAGTGTAGGGATAGCATGGTAGTAGTGTAGGATTAGTGTAGGATAAGTTATTGCTAGTGCAGTGGTTGGTTGCACTAGGATATGAACAGCCACCAATGCGGTGGTTTGCTTCTATTATTACAAGATGAATGGATTCGTTATGGAAAACCAACATGGTGGTTGTTGGGATATACTAAAAGCAAGCATGGGATGAAATCTGACAGTTAGTGTAGGATTAGTGTAGGATAAGTTATCACCAGTGCAGTGGTTGGTTTGCACTAGGATATTAACAGATATTAACAGCCACTAGTGCAGTGGTTTGCTTCTATTATTACAAGATGAATGGATTTGTAGGATGTGTGGATTTGTTATGGGAAACTAGCACAGTGGTTGTTGGGAGATACTAAAAACAAGCATGGGTTTTACTGTTTAGGATTTACAAAAACAATGTAATAAAACCAGCACAGTGGTTGTTTGGGATATACTAAAAAGAAGAAGTCTCAATACAAACTCCATTCTATAGGACAAGTGGACATATTGTTTCCCTGCAATGAGACCATACATTTTCTTAGTACTATCTCAGTCGTCCTCATCCATTGCTCCAAGACACCCCAAGATGTGCTCATGTGTGTCTAAAGAAACTCTTGCCCTTCTTTCTTGTGCCGGAGGTTGCATCTAGAACTTAATAGCTCTTACTGGATGAGAGTCCACACATGTTTGTGGACTCTTATGTAGCAGTTCATAATTGTGGCCTCTCTTGGATGTTTTCTTGTACCAAAAAGCTTTGACTACTACATCCCACTTCTCATAGGTTGTTCCCCAATTATCCTTAAATTTTTCCTCAACCTTGTACTTAGGTTTTGTGCACTACAACATAAAGTATGGGTCATCTTCCTTGTTCTCCCAAGAATCTACGACAACTACAAAGTTATCCCCCTCTTCTCGATAGTCAGTGAAGTCATCGAAACTCTCCCCAAATTGTGGCGAGTCGTTTGTCTCTCCATTGTTTGTCACTCCTTCTGGACGTAGAGAAAAAACTCCCATGTCTTTGCAATTGCAATGTTCTCACAATCGTCATGATCCCCTATGATACACGCACTACAAAAACAAGAAAGTTTTTTCATTTTAATTAGTTGGTTGCTTGAAAAGCCCCATATGGTGTGCAAACCACAAACTCCTTTAATTTTCTTGCAATCCTGCTGGCTTTTGCACTTCATTCACTTTCACTTCATGGAACACTTTGCATACCACAGTATTCTTAAGGCTTTGTTTACTGTATGTTGAATGCGAGCCTGTGGAGAGGTTGGTTGTAAGCCATGTTACAGCATCATGGGTATCATTGAGTTTTTCTTGAGGGCATGCTAATTGGTGTTTAAACAAAGCTTGCTTAATAACAGCACCGTATCCATCATGTTCACCCTTGCCATGGCTAGACCCAAAGAAATTCGACATCATGTCTAGACTGGTCAAGGATTTGAACCTTGAGACAAAGTAGAATCCACATGCTGATTTAAATTGAGAGGCAGCACCATCTGACCACACCCAATGTTGTTTTATATTTTTTGCATGGGGATTTTCCTTTCTCAGCCCTTCCCAATGCAATAGAAAAGCATGTTGCACAAATAGGGTGTCATGTTCCCTATCTTTGAGTTTCCTAATGTACCAGGGCTTACAATGCTCAAAGCTCCTCTACCCAATTGAAATGTCTAGATTCTGATCCACAAACTAGAGATACAACTCCATTTGTTGACCCAACATGCGGGAACAATAGAACAATGAGCCCCCTTTTTGATACTACTAAAAGAATACAAAACACAGAGTCTAATTAAAGTATATAATGAAGCAAACAATTTTCAACCATTGCGTTGGTTTAGGACAGTCACAATTTCAATCATCGGGCTCGTTTAGGACACATTTAGGACAGTCACAATTTCAACCACCGGGATGGTTTAGGACACTCACAGTTCAACCATGGGGATGGTTTAGCTTGATGGTCTCAACTTCACATATTAGAAAATATCAAGTATATTGCTTTTTAGTTTTGAATTTTAACATTAGAAAATAACAATATATTGCTTTTCATTTTTGAATTCCACAATTTAGTAGTGGTATATGACCCGAATAGTAGGAAATTAAATTTAATGAATTTAAGTACTAAGAAACACAATAAGTTCAACGAAACGATCGAGATGGTCAATAACTAATGTCTGTTCAACCACGCTGGCTCAAGGCAATCACATAATTGGTGATTGAGCTGAAGCAGCCATG
The DNA here is from genome assembly GCF_047967505.1 of Dipteris shenzhenensis. Classification (NCBI taxonomy): domain Eukaryota; kingdom Viridiplantae; phylum Streptophyta; class Polypodiopsida; order Gleicheniales; family Dipteridaceae; genus Dipteris; species Dipteris shenzhenensis. The sequence goes on along the minus strand of NC_141616.1, from coordinate 49,952,607 downwards.
GTTGCATGATGTTCCAACCACTGGGATGGTTTAGTAAAATAACAATATATTGTGAAATATATTGATGTTGATTTTTGCTCAAACATGCAACCGGGCTGGACAACACTAATGTTTGTTCAACCACACTGGTTCAAGATAATAACATAACTGGCGATTGAGCTAAACCAACCTACAATTGCATGATGTTCCAATCACCGGGTTGGTTTAGGACAATCACATTTAGACCAAGCTTGGTTTAAGAAATGAAACAAGTAAACTATCCCAAAGCTCAATCACAACCACCGGGCTGGTTCAGGCACCACTAACCTGCATTGTATCTAGCATGTGTATGATGTACTCCTCAAACACCTTATGACCCATTCGCTTCTTATAGATGTCCTTTCTATTTGGAGAAACTCTCGTATTTTTGTGCCAAAATGTCATCACTGTAGCAACGACTTTCGCACCTAGGCTGTCTCTCCTTTTCTTACGTTCGTTTGAAGCCCATAGACTTCTCGGATTGGGACGATCGTTCATTGCTTTTGCTCTACATTCAACCACTGTAGCCACGTTGGTCCTTCTGATTGACAACATCTTCGACATTGTGCAACCAAGCCATTTCTGCTTTGTTTCAAGGGACACCAACATAGCTAATGTTGCCCTCTTTGCAGCTAGTTGATCTAAGCTATGCATCCCTTTCACTTTATGTAGGCCATCTCTCAGGTCAGAGAGCATCGCCTCTTGGGCGTGCATCTCCCGAGGTGTTGGTAGGTTGTTACTCTACAAACTTTAGGGTGTAGGCTAAATCTTGTGAAGACTCAAGACTGGTAATCACTTGAATGGCTTGACGTTGCTGCCTCAAATGCTCCCACCAATCGTGACACAACAGCTCATGTTCTTCGCTCTGATGGCAATGATCGAATGTGTGCATTTGCAATCGCTTCTTGCTGCTACTTTGCAAGGACACTACTACACACGGGCCTTATTCCAACTCTTAAGTGTCGATGTTTGCGCACATGGGGTGCTAATTGTCGCTAATCAAAGTGGGTTTAGTAAAGTATTGCTATAAGCGACTCTAGGCAAGTGTCGCTATATAGCAACATTTATACAGAGTCACTATATAATGACACTTACTAGACTTATAGAAGGTCATTATATAGCAACATTGAGATAATTTCCTATAGTGACATTTTACAGAGAGTGGTTTTCCCCATACCAACCTTTAAAGATAGTTTTTTCCAATGACAAAATTTTTTCCCTTTTCATACATGTTTGATCCTTTGAAAGAATAAAAGTACAAGAGCATGTACATCAAGTTATTCATATCCAAGTTTGAGATGAAAAAAGTCAATGAAGAGCATTTACATCAACGGCTTCATCCAACGTGCCAAACAAGTCTATCTCCAACTTTATACCGAGTTGATCTCCTATATCATCATGGTACTTTGGCATCGTATGTTCACCTAAGACTTGATCATCTTCTTCAATAAAGTGTGGTGATTCTTGATGATCATCATCTTCTTCCTCAATATCGTGATCTCCATCTTCCTCCCATATAATTTTATTATGTGCATCTTCCTGTTGGCTCATCTTGTGATCTTCATCTTCTTCGCTAGACCCGTTTGGATCAATTGGATCTGGCATTGGTAGTGGCATCTCCATATCCACATCTCTATCTTTAGAAATTTGCTTACTTCGTGGTGCAACTTGGATCACGTACCACCATCTTGGATCAGAACGATCTGGATGAAAAACCACCTATATTGAAGATGGGTGCCAAATGCCATCAATTATATATATGAAATTATGCTTAAGTACATGTACCAATGGATCTTTAAAAATGAAAGCTTCGATTAATTTAATCATTAGTACGCACTTGCTCACAATGCTCGGGAAGAACAAAAGTATCACTTTCATTGGTCCAAAGTTTGGTGGAGTCTATTGCAAAGAAACTACTCATGTCTTTCCTCACTATTACATGGGGACTCTTGTAAGTAGTTTGAAACCATTTTACATCAAGAATGAAAATACTAAATCGTATGAAATCAATTTCATAGATTTTGCATATGATGCCATAATAATACAACTATGAGGAGAGAAGAATGGTATCCAAAGCACTTGCTCGGCTATCTGTGTGAAGTTAGCCATGACTCCACAATCAGACTCCACAATCATATGTGACTCTCTTTGAATCAATGCGTTCAACATGAAAATGTCATCCATATGACCATAATGCACTGTACTTTTTGTACTACAAAAGAGCATCATTAAAACAATGAGTATGCATCTATTTTATAGCGTATATTGCCACAAATAATTACTTAATTACATCAAGAAATAAGAAACTTACATGCATCATACATCCAGATGATAACTCTCGCTCGCACTCATTTATTGTCTCTCCACCACGTTTGGCTTTATGTAGAGCCAGTTGTAGCCAATCAAGTGACATGTGAGTGGGGAGAAGGGCAAGATCCCGTGGATATGGTTGCGATCGCCTATACATTACTCTGAATCTCTTCCTTGCAACTATTCTTTCTACTTTGGCCGCTTCATATCTCTCAAGCCACTTCTGTGTCTCCTTGCTATTGAGGATACAAAACTTATTGAATTTCTCCATTTGCTCTTCGATCATCTTTCTTTCAATCCCTTTTCCTTAGGGAACCTCACCAACGATGCAATCATCATCCTTGTTATTGCAGGCCTGCAGCATATCAGGATCTGTGGATGTAAGAAACTCTGTGATATATACTAATGACACACAAGCCATCCCTATGCCACGCTTGCTTCTGGTCTTGCTCTTTGCCTTACAAATCCCTTTAAATCGCTCGAGAGAAAACATCCACCGACTATTTATGCTACCTGTAATAGCCACCTCATCAACTATGTGCACAAGCAAGTGCACTTGAGTTGTCATAATGCTCGAGGGAAAGTGCTTCTCAAGCAAGCATACGGCTTTGATGGAGTCCACCCTAGCCTTATTAATGCTCGATATGGAGATCTCTTTTTGAGATATCCACCTATTTCACATGCCCATGTAAGATATATTCATAATCAGTCTACAGATTATTCAACTTACTTTGAAGAAAATGCAATCAATGTGATTTGATAGTAAGCATACCTCACAATACCACTGATCTTGCATATAACATAATCATAATTACACTAATGCATCACAATCATCAGTACACTAATCCTACAACTTAGAATACCTATAAGACTTTGTGCCAATCATGGGACTTGAGCCCACTAAGCTTATCGTCCTTTGAAAATTCTCCTTTCAAGCAATGCATGTACCTTGTGGGTGTTTGAAAAGAGGCAATGTCAACCTTGACCGCTGCCTCCTTTCTTTTGGAGAGGATCCATGTTGCTTTCAGGAGGACAACTTTGTAAGAACGCACTTGGGGCCACAAACGAGGCATCCTATTGATAGCGCGCAAGTCTTCTCCCACTCCTCTCAAGTCTTTGGAACCCACCAAGTGTGCCTAAATAGTAGCCCCCACATTCTTGAAGATATGCATGGGATCCAAGAGATGATTGATTTGCAACTACCCCTATAAGTAAGCTCATGAAAGATGGATAGCCTCTTCATATCACAAGGAGGCTCCTCTCCATTTGCCCTCCAAGCATGAATCCAGTCACTTGCCTTCAAATATGGTGGTGGTGGATCAAGTTGACCTCCACGCACTAGATGGTCCAGCGGAAGGTATCGAGAATGACCTTCATAAACATTTTTCCTCATATGTTTGGAGTATCATGCAAGAGGTTTCAAACCCAGTCCACAAATAGAACAAGCATGGTACCCACTTGTAACAAGTCATGCATGCATGCATGAATGTGTTAGTATAAGACATGCATGTAAAAGAGAGTCATAAAAGTATAATCCTATATTATACACATAAAGACACAACCATGTACCTACACACTCTCCATATCCTGGGTAGTCATGCATGGTCCACATCAAGATTCCCTTGACCAAAATGTCATTGGTATGTCTAGGAGCTCTGGAAATATCAAAGACCCGCACTCCTCTCCATAAGATCTGTAACTCCTCTATCAAAGGTGCCATGTACACGTCCATATTTTTGGCCTTGTACTTCCTTGGCACAAGCAGTGCAAGCATGAGGTGTCCCTTATTTATTGTTAGCCACGGTGGGATATTGTAATTCACCAAGACTATGGGCCATGTCGACCAAGATGTCAAGCGTAACCCGAAAGGGTTCACGCGGTCCATGGTGAGCCCAACATGTAAGTTGTGTGGTTCCCTCGCAAAGTCCGACCACTGATTGTCTATGTGCTTCCAAGCTACACAATCTATGGGAATCCTCAATGTGTCATCAGTGGACTGATGAGATGCATGCCAAGTCATCAACTCTGCTATCGATTTGCATCGGAACATGTGCTGTATTCTTGCAATGATGGAAAAGTGTCTCAAGACCATTACCGATATCTGCAAGTCATCTATATATTGTCCCACACTTCATACAACCTATGAAAATTCAAACATACATATGCTTCGAATAATGATGATTCTCAAACATACATGTGACAAAATATGAAGAGGAGAGAGGAGAAGAGTGGAGATGAGGAGAGAGGGCATAGCTAGAGAGCACACCACAAATGACTAACTATACACTAGACTTAGTTAAAAAAATAGAATATATACAAACCCATTTAGGGTCAGGGTTAGGAGATCTAACCTTTTCCTTTATAGCACTCTATAAGGTTAGTGCTATGCACATATGATCACGTGATGGTGCTATGCACACATGATCACATGATGTTGAGTGTGAACTCTCAACACCTTCCCTCAAGATCAACATCATGAAGTAGGCCTTCCCTCAAGATGATGATTTTGGGTAATTGAAGAAGGATTGAGCCTCAGGGGGGTCAGTATGTATAAACCCTCTATATCACGTGCGTTCAAGGCCTATATTTAAAATCCCTTATCTGTAAATTTTTTCATTAATAAAATGTACCCCTTTTCTATACAAATCTGTAAATTTTTTTCAAAACTATTGTAAATAGTCCCTTATGTATATTTATTTCTGTAAATTTTAGAAATAAAAAATATCCTTCTGTTGAACTCACGTGATAGGGTTACATATGATGAGTGACCCCCCCGAGGATTGAGCACTACATTCCATCACACCCCTTTAATGGGAACGTCCTTTCTCTGTGTCAAACCAAGAGCTAATTGGTGTTTCTCGAAAAGCTCTTTACCGAGTGGTTTGGTAAAGATGTCTGCAACATTCTCTTTGCTATCACAATGTTGTAGTGTGATGTCACCAAGTAACACTCTTTCTTTGATGAAGTGCTCTCTGACATCAATGTTCTTTGTCTTGGAGTGATATACTGGATTTTTGGCCAATGCTTGAGCCAATTGCTTATCACAGTATATTGTTGTTGGCTTAGACTCATCAAAGTAATTTGTTTCTGACAATAGTCTTCTGAACCATATAGCCTCACATACACCTATAGTGAGTGCTCTATATTTTGCTTCAGTCGAAGACAAAGGAACAGTTGGTTGTTTGTTTGACAACCATGATATAACGTCTTGACCAAGGAAAAATGCATATCCTTGTGTCGATCTCCTGGTTTCATGATCTCCGGCATAGTCACTATCACAGTATCCATGCAACTGTGGATGACTTCCTCTGTATTCTATCCCAAACTGTCTTGTATCTATGATGTATCTCAAGAATCTTTTGGCTACATTCCAATGAGACTAGTTTGGATTTGCCATAAACTGTGCTAGTGAGCTTACTGCATAACAAATATTTGGCCATGTGATTGTTAGATATATAAGAGATATGATGAGCTGCCTATAGTATCTGTCATTGACTGTAGGCTTTTTTGAATCTTTAGTAAGTTTCAAACTCTATTCCATGGGAGTGGCTGTAATCTTGCAATCTGCCATATGAAACTTCTTCAGGAGACTGTCAAAATACTTGAACTGACTCATGGATGTGCTATCTAAATCTCTCCAGAACTCAATTCCAATACAATAGTGCATAAGTCTAAGATCTTTCATGTCAAACTCTGCAGATAAGTCTTGTTTTAGTTTTCTGATGAAGCTATCCTTGCTTCCTATCACAATCAGATCATCTACGTACAAAAGTACAATAGTAATGTCTTCCCCTTGAACTTTCTAGTAGAGAGTATGATCAGCATTTGACTTCATGTATCCCAGATTAGCAAAATACTTGTCGATTCTGCTGTACCAACTTCTGGGTGCTTGTTTTAAGCCGTAGAGACTTTTCTTGATATGGCAAACCTTATTCTCCTTTCCTGGTTCAACATAACCTGCTGGTTGTTGCATGTAGACTTCCTCCTCTAGGTAACCATTTAGAAATGCATTCTTGACATCGAGCTGATACACATTCCCATCTACTGAGTGTCGCTAGTGATATCAAGAACCGTATGGAATCCATCTTTGCTACTGGAGCATAAGTTTCATCATAGTCCTAACCATATTGTTGCGCAAATCCTTTTGCAACTAGTCTGGCTTTGTATCTCTGAATACTAACATATGGATTGTACTTCACTTTGTATACCCATTTGTTTGCTATGGCCTTCTTTCCTAGTGGAAGGTTGCATAATTCCCAAGTATTATTCTTAACTTACCATGTGAGGATGGGAGTAGGGTGGTGGTCGATGGAGAGGGAGGAGTATCTTGCATAGTGGGGAAGAGGATGGAGGCAAGATGTGAAAGAAAAAGTATGAGAGGGATGGGTGCTCTTTTATAGGGAAGGAGGGGTAGCTGTGGATTTAGTCAAACACATGTGCACCTTTGAATTTGTCCAAGTTTGACCAGGGAGGTGGTTTTAATTTTTTTTTTGGGTTATGGCATTTGGAACCTTTAATCACTAATTGCCCATAACTTTTGGTGGTTGTGTCAGAATGTGCTTTCGTAAAAAGGAGAAATGTTCAAAATTTCAAGCTCTACACTTTGACAACGATCACATGGTCTGATTTATTCCTTAAGGTGTTGTTTTTCCAGAAAACATGTATTTTACTAAATTGATAATGAAGAGTTTTAGCAAAGCATCCATTTCTTCATTCATAGCAGTTTGCCATTTTGGCTTGTCTACTGCATCTTCAATGTAGACTAGCTCTTCTGTAGCCATGATGGTAGTCATAAGAGCATAGTTGCTGGTGTCCACATGAATTGCTTTGCCTTTCTGAGTATTTATGTCAATCTGGCTGGAGGTATGCTTTCCCTAGTAACCTGTTTGAGCTGCTTGGCTCTGCTTGGGGTGTTGCTGGCAATTCTTACTCTTCTTCATCAACCTGTTCTGTGGATGACTGTGAAGTCAATGCTTCTATCTCCTATGTAGGTGAGGTTTTCCATTTTGATTCCTCATCAAAGATTACATCTCTGGAGATAATGACTTTGTGGTTGATGGAATCATACAATTTGTATGCTTTGCTTTCTTCATTGTAGCCAACCATGATGCATTTGCGTGACTTTGCATTCAATTTTCTATGATGATCATCATGTATGTGGGCATATGCTATGCAACCAAATATGCGGAGATGCCCAATGTGTGGCTTGTGTCTAGTGAATGCTTCATAAGGAGTCATACCCTATATCGGTTCGGTAGGAAGCCGATTAAGCAAGTAGTTTGCTGTAGCTATTGCTTCAACCCAACACTGATTCAGAAGATGCTTTTCACTAAGCATTGCTCTAGCAATGTCTGCTAAAGTCTCATTCTTCCTTTTAGCTCTTGCATTCTGCTGATGAGTATCTGCACATGTGAATTATCTTCGAATGCCATGATTTTTGCAAAAGTTCATGAATGTTGAAGACACGTATTCACGTCCTCTATTTGATTTCATGAGTTTGATCTTTTTGCCTGTCTGGTTTTCTACCATGGCTTTGAATTCTTGAAATCTAGAAAACACATCAAATTTCTCTTTTAGAAAGTAGACCCAACAATATCTGCTGTAGTCATCGATGAAAGTCAAGTAGTAAAGTGAACCATTGATGCTGCGGGTCTGGGCAAAAACCCATACATCCATATGTATCAAATCAAGAATACCTCATGCACGAGAGGTACTTCTGATAAAGTAGGTTCGCTTTTGTTTGCCGAAGTAGCATGCTTCGCAAACTTTTCCTAGAAACTATAGCTTCGGAATCCCAATTGCCATATTCTGATTCCTGAGATCCAACAAGTACTTGAAGTTGTCATGACCATATCTCTTGTGCCATTTTGTAGATAGTGGCATCTATTGTAGTTGAGTTGACATGGCATGCTTATCTGGTACTGAAGCTAGCATTCTGTATAAGCGTCCTTCCTTGATACCTTTTGCTACTAGCTGACATCTCTTGGATTTATCTTTGATAATGCATTCATCACCGTTGAAGATGACTTTGTAATTGTGTTCCATCATTTGACCTACTGACAAAAGGTTCTTACTGAGCTTCAGAACATAGAGCACATCTTTCACCAATCCTTTTGTACCAGTGAAATTGTTCATAGGGATAACGGCTGTCCCTTGAACTAGATTCGGTGTATTGTCTGTTGTGTAGATGACATTTTTTTGACCTTCTAATGGTTTCATTTCTGTGAACCATTCCTGATGATTTGTCATATGAGATGATGCACCGCTGTCGATGTACCAAGGATCCTGTTCCACTTGGTTGACTTGATAGCTGAAATCCTCTTTGGGATTGAAATCAGTGTCTGAGTACACTATATCAGTTTGATGCATTTCCTCGCTTGCAAGAAACATATTCCCATGTTCATTTGCAAAATGACTGTGACTAGAATGTGCACCATGATGATTTCCTCTGCCTCGAGAATCCCCTCGATTACTGCTGGATTGATCGCCTTGATCGTACTGCTTCTTGCGGCAATCTCTTTCATAGTGTCCAAACTTGTGACAGTAGTTGCACTGAATGTTTGACACATTGGTGGATGCATTCCCTCATCCTTGGAATCTTCCTCGATTGGAATGATTTTCTCTTTGCTGATTCTGATGTTGCTGAGGACGATGCTAATGTTGAGATTGATGCTGACTTTGATTTTTTTGCTGATGATGACCACTTTTCTGATATGATCTACCTCTGCCTTTGCCTTTACCTCTACTTTTGTCTGAAGCTGTGAATGCCGAATCATTAGAATGACCTTTACGTGCTTGAATTGCCTGACTTCTGAGTTCTTCACCAAGTAGGACTGATTGAAGTTCTTCTAGTGTCAGAATTTGCCGTTGGATGGCAATACTTCGGACTAGATTCTCGTATCCCTCTCCTAGTCCATTTACAACGACTTGAACCATTTTTGTAGGGTTCATAGTCTCTCCTACTACTGCAAGTTGATTGTTGTATTCTTTTATGCAGAGTACATGAGCACGACTGGTTTCACTGTTGTTGCGAAAACTCTGGTTGATTTGGTTTCTCAGGGTGAGAATCGTGGATGTGTTCTTGGACTCACAGAGAGTTGTAAACATATCCCATGCTTCTTTTGATGTCTTGACTATGTTGAGTTGTCCTAGCATGACATCTTGCACATTCTACTTGATCAGGTGATAGGCATACTTGTCTTTGTTATCCCATTCTGCCTGAGCTCGGGCAATGGCAGGATCTACTACTGGTGCAGAAACTATTTGTGTAGCTGTAGATGCCGTTGTAGATCTCGTTGCTGGTGCTATGACAACAGATGAAGTAGAGCTACTTGTGGCTAGATCAGCCAATGGTCTAGGTGTAGACCCATCGACATACTCCCATTGGTCTTGAAGTACAAGGATGGTCTCCATTCGGTATTTCCATTTACCATAATTGGAGTTGTCTAACTTAGCACATGCCTCTAGATTGAGGTTGCTAGTCATAGACATGGAGGAAGGGGGGGGGGGGGAAAGGGGGGTGGTGGTGGAGATGGAGGGGGTGAGGTGGAGATGGAGGAGGGGGGGTTGGGGAGGGGGGGGAAGAGAGGGTGGTGGTGGAGGGAGAAGGGGGGGAAAAGGGGGTTGTCGAGATGGAAGGGGTGGAGGGCAAAGGGGGAGATAGAGGAGGGGGGGAAGGGGGGGTGGTGGAGATGGAAGGGGAGGAGGGTGGAGGGGGAGATGGAGGAGGGGGAGGGGGAAAAAAGAAAAAAGAAAAAACTTGATGGACGGAAAAGTTTGACGGAAAATGGAAAACTTTGATGAAAATCCAAAGGGAGGAAGAGATGGTCACCTGAACACTCTCCAAGTCTTTCTCGATGTTACAGGATTGTTGAGGACCAAAGGATGGTGGGTGGATGGCTAGGTTATCACTGTTGTGAGATGGGCTAGGAAATTATTATTATTTTTTATCTTTTATTTGAGTTGGAAAAATTTTAGCTCTCTTAGCTTTTGAGTGATATGTTCATGAAAGTTCAAAGTAGTTTATTTTTTACACATCCCTGTGTATGTTTACTCATTACTTGAGATGCTAGTCTCCCCGGAAATGGCACCAAATGTTGATTCTTTCCTACGGCTTCCATAGGAAGAGCAGGGTATTCTCAGTATGTAGGGTTCCGAGGATTTTTGTCACCTACAGATATATAAGGGTTGTCGTTTGTAGTATATGTGTAGCTTAGGACCTCGAGTCATATTTTAGTGAGAGATGTAGGCTTAAGCGTGTGAAGCAAATATAGTGCATGCATGTGTAAAAGGAACATGTATCATCATGATTGAAGTAATGAAAGCTTTTGTCTTCATTGGGGGTTGTAGGGTTTAGGATTTTAAGGGTTAGGAGGAGGTTCTAGAATTTAGGAGAGGTTCCAGGATTAGAAGGAGTTCTAAGGTTTAGAAGGAGGTCCAAGGTTTAGAAGGAGGTTCCAAGGTTTAGAGAGAGGTTCCAGAGTTTAGAAGGAGGTTCTAGAGTTTAGAAGAGGTTCTAAGGTTTAGAGTTTAGTACATGGTGGAGAACTCGTCTCCCTTGTAGATCATGGAGATTAAGGCTTGAGGAACTAAGGGTTTAGGGGGAGCATAGGAGTGGGAGAGGAAGAAGGTGTAAGAACATGGGGGAAAGAAGAGAGAGGAGGGAGGAGGAGGAGGAGGAGGAGGAGGGAGGAGGAGAAGGGAGGAGGAGGAGGAGGAGGAGGGAGAGGGAGGAGGAGAAGGGAGGAGGAGGAGGGAGGAGGAGAGGGAGAGGATGGGTTGCAAGGTTGAAGGAGAGGGGAGGAGGAGTTGCAAGGTTAGGACATGCTTTTGGATGTGAAGTGCAAGGAAGCATGGACACTTGAGACAATTGCTTGGAATACCAAAGTAGAACTCGACACAATGCCCCAAAGAGTGTGGGCTTCATTCCATTATGGGGTATTTATACAAGTTGCATGTAGGAATTGTAAGACATTCTCTCTCTACATATAGAACTTGCATATAGAAGTTGCATGTAGGAGTTGCATATAGAACTCGCATGTAGGAGTTGCATGTAGAACGAGTGTAGAACTCACATGTAGAACTCGCATGTAGAAATCATTTGTAGAGCTTACATGTAGAACTTGCATGTAGAACTCGCATGTAGGAGTTGCATATAGGAGTTGCATGTAGAACTTGTATGTAGGAGTTGCATGTAGAAGTTGCATGTAGAACTCGCATGTAGGACTTGCATGTAGAACGCACATGTAGGAGTTGCATGTAGGAATCGTATGTAGAACTTGCATGTAGAACATGCAAGTTGGATTTCTAAGAGGGATTATTTCTAGCCTTATGCAAGTACAAGCGGAGCTTTGCCCCTACTCTACACACACATTCTCTTCTAGCTAAGTCCATGTTGGCACAGAGACAACACTCAAATGGAGAGACTACAAGATGATCCCGCTCTCCAACTAAGCAAGCTCAAACAAGGTCACCGAGAAGATATACGCATGTACCTGGGCAAGATGAAATGATTAATTGCCAAATGTGACCCACGCCCCAATACTAAGTACCTCATGGCTTGGTTCATTGTAGGCCTAAGGAAGAAAATCCACAAAGACATGAAAAAGATTAGCAAGTCATGAAACATTCAGTGCTACTCATGCGGCAGCCATTGACATCGAGGATGGCATGACCGACTTTGACACTAGCAGTGATGATGAAGATCCAGTGCACAAGATAAGTGCTCTAAAAAGGAAAAATCCAAGTCCATTGCCAAAACGTCTAATGAAGATTGCCTAGAGGCCATGACCATGAAGCTGAAAGAAGAAATGATGCAAGCCATGGAACAAAAGCTTCACATGTCTTCGCCGTCACCTCAAACTTATCCACGGTGAGAAAATGTATGGTGCCCACACTACATGGCCAATCTTACAGCAAATGAATGCCGGTCCTAAGAGCCAAGATCACTACACAAGCAAATCCATCGCCAAGGTTGTGGTGCCATATCTGCGTAGTTGATGGCCATGAATACTTATTTCATTAATTTTGGACTTGTCAATTTACAAATTCATTTTTATAGATAGTTTTGGACTAGATTTTGGATAAATTTAAGAAAAAACCACTCTTCAAAAAAAAGATAAAACATAAAAACAAGCAAATTTAAAGAGTCTTAAAAGAAATTAATCAAAATTATAAAATTTAACGTGACAGTTTAATCATAAAAAACACTTGTAAACTCTCATTAATAGTTACATCAAAAGACTTGATTTTTCTTAATTCTTTACTTAATTTATTATAATTAAAAATAATAAAAATAATTTAAATGTGTTAATAAATTAATTAATGTATGTGTGTATGGACCATGTATGACATTAATATACCATAAGAGTCCTCTAAAATCTTCAAGATATCATAACGGTATCAATAAAGACCTTTTTGAGAGTTTAAAAACTCTAAAATCTCATAGATATGGCATCACACATGACACTGCACATGCATGCATGGAACATACATGTCCTTGGTTCATCGATGGAAGGTCATTGATACATATGGTGGGACCAGTGCAATGCACTTTTCCACGTGGATAGGCATGCCCACAAGGCTTTCTCCCCCACATTCCAACATTTGGTATCAAAGCCATGATCATCTTTGAGCTATTAGATGCCTAGGCTTTTGTGTGGGATTCACGCTATGACTATTGACGGAGTTGAGGGAGGGGGAAAGAGAGAAAGGGAGGGAGGTAAGAAAGAGAGGAAAAGAAAGATGAAAGGGGAGGGGAGGGAGAAAGGAAGGGAAGGGAAGGAGAAGGGGTAGGGAAGAGGAGGGGGAGAGAGAGAGAGAGAGAGAGAGAGAGAGAGAGGAAGGGGGAAGGGAAGGGCAAGGTGAGGAAGAGTGAAAGGGGAAAGGAGGGGAGGGAGGAAGGGGAGGAGAATGGGGATGGGGAGGGGAAGGGAGGGGATGCAAGGGATAAGGGGAGGGGAGGGGGAAGGGGATGGGAGAGGTGAGGAGGGGAAGGAGTGGGGAGGGACTCCCTAATGCATGCTCTGGCAGTCACAGCCGCCAAGCTTAAGCCTAATGCATGCTCTTGGAAGGGGAGAGGAGGGGTGAGGAAAGGAAGGAGAGGGGAGAGGGCTAACAAGTACATGCTCTGGCAGCCGCGGCCACCAAGCACATGCACAAATAATAATAATAATTTTATTTATTATTATTATTTTTTTGCACAGGTGCTTGGCGGTTATGGCCACACCCAATTGGTGTTTTGGATTCGAAGGGGGAGGGGTGAAGAAAAGAGGGAAAGGAGGGAGAAGACAGAGGGAGAGGGGAAGGGAAGAGAAGACAGGGAGAGGGGGGAGGAAGAAGAGGGATAGGGGAGGGAGAAAATAGAGGGAGAGGGGAAGAAGAGAGAGAGGGGAGGATCAAGTCTTTGACAATGACTTAGCCATTCTTCATGCCCTAATGGCAGTCGAACTTCCCAAAGTTGAACCTCCAAAGTTGAATAACAGCAGAAGATCCTGCAAGAAAGCTGAAGGAGAATATCGCCTACAAAGCGAAGGCCGAACACTTCAATGAAGTTGAATGAGTCCAAAGAGTTTTTCCAGTTCGTCATAAACCATGGTGCCATACTTTGGAGTTGTTTGATAAGGTCCACATACCTTAGGGTGGGCACCTTCCCTTATAGGTATCATGTGTACTACCACATTTGGTGAAATTCCTTTCATCTCTTTGTACAACCATGCTAGGCAGTCTTGGTATTCCATTAGGAGTGCTCTGATCTTGGTTTCATCTTCTTGTCAAAGCTGTTTCCCAATGAAAACCAATTTTTCTTCCTCCCCTTCAAGGGCAAGGTTTATTGTTCGAGTTTTTGTCAGTCCCTCATAGATTGGAGTCTCTCCAATGCTATCGATTTCTTGAACTTCATACTCTCTTAGTGGTCTTCGCATTGCTATGGAGACACTGCCACTTGTGTAATTCTTGAAGTACTCTGGCACTTCTCAAAGATCAGCCTCTGATGGTGTTGAACCAGCCTGACATGTGCTATGGGTACTAGGTGGCATAGTATCATTAACCAATTTGTTAGGCTCTTGGTTACTTTCTTTCTCTGAAGTCTCTTGATCGATGAGCTTCATCTGCACATATGGCTTATACTTTCAAAACTTCTTATGTTGGGAACTATGGGGTAACTTTTCTACTGGTAAGGTGTTCCCAAGTTAGGTTTCATTTGTTGTGCATACTCCTTCCAATCCAACAGGGGACCATTCAAGAGGACGTGGCTTAGATTTTGAGGGAGCTTGCTTTGCAAGATACAATTTGATTCATCTATGAGATAGAGCACACTCATTGGGTTTCACCCATTGTCATTGTGCCTAAATGTAAAAAGAAGCTAAGAATATGCATAAACTTAAAGAATGTGAATGCAGCCACACAATTAGGGATCACTATCTCCTACCCTTAATAGAAACAATGTTGAAAAATGTGGCAGGTTCCAAGATATATAGCTTCTTGGATGGCTTGGTGCAAGAAATGTACTGAAAAAGTGTTGTGAAAATCTCTATATATGAATGAATTGCAAATACACTCACTATGCCAAGTGAAATCTCTATATCGTCGGTGAAGATAGATTTGCAATATATAAAATCTGATCTGTATTACAAGGCTTGTGGCAATGATGCTGGGAATAGCCAAGAGGCTTTACAAGACTGAAATAATGTGCACAATGCCGTGAGATAGCCGAATAGGCTTTACAATGGTGGCATGTGTGTGTGAAATGAAGTGATATCTACCCACTGAAACAATCTGCAGTGCCTCTGTACTCGCTAAAGTCTACTCACTAAGCTGATGAGCATAAGGTTTTAGGTAATGTAATGATGTGAAACCATATGTGAGTGTATGGACTGGTAGGTACTAGTCGAGAATTTTGGGCATGGCTTAGATTGGCAACTTGGGGAAATTCAAAGCGTCCCCTCTATGGCGATCTAGTCTACTCTAATCTAGATCTATACCAATCATCGATCGATGAAAGAACAATAAATAATTCCTTTTCTTTTGTTCTTTTTAAGTGCTGGGTCAGATGCATCGATGTAGAGGCGAATGTGTGTGAAGGAAGTGGTTTTGTCAATGATGCTCAAATGTGAGTGTAACTTGCACCAAAATGTGCATGTGGTGTGACGAGCATGTAGAGCATAAAAAACGTGCGACTTTCCTTTCTGGAGCACCCTCAAATTCTTCTTGGATCAAGAGATATGGCTTGATCTAGGTGGAGGGGCAAAAGGAGTGCAAATGGTCTCAATGATGGTGTCATTGTGGGTCGCATCTTGTGATGATGTGGCACTATGGCTAGCAAGAGGTGAGCCAATGGGGCCTATGCTGAGGTGGCACAAATGATGTGGTAATGATGATGTGGCACTAATGACATGGCATTGATGACATGGCAAGTAACATGGCAATGATGACATGGCATTGATGATGTGTTAGTGATGATGTGGCAATTATGACGTGGTAGTCGGTGATGATGTGGTAGATAAGGTGATGTGGCAAATAAGGATTGCCACATGGTAGTGAGCAAACCCAAGGTCAATTGACCTAACCCGAGTCAAGGCCTATCTGCCACGTGTCGACTACCAAAATCTTGAAAGATTTGGATGAAGATTCTGATTCCGTCCATCTGTAGATGATTCCATCGAGGTTCGTTGTTTGGAGTCTGTGAGCATTGGAGGCCCGTGGCTTTGTGTGATTTCGCATGGTTGTGCGTTGAGGAGAATCCGTCGTTGCTGAAGCACTGGACTCAAAAGATTGTTTGTCATAGGAAACTCCAGTTTAGTTTGTTGGCGTTATGGACAGAGCTGGCCCGTGACTGTAGCGTTGATTGAATGCATCAACGGAGCAGATGTTGAGCATTGTTTGGTGTTGGCGGAGCTACATGATGACTCCTTTGGAGGCTCATTGGAGAGCTATGTGATGGGTCCTTTGGATGGACATTTAGGCTTGTTGGAGAGATGCTTGCGATCAGAAGAGACGATTGGAGGCCATAGTCACTATTGGTAGGCCGATTGAGTCACGGGCATTGGAGAGCAGCCCTTGCTACCTGATGAATCTGAGAGCCCATCAGCTCCATGCTATCTAGGGTGTTGCTTGCACTTGGAAGAGAGGCTACGAAGCTTGTGTGCTATCGTGTGGCTGAAAGGAAAAGGCCTGTGAGGTGATCCTTGATCGCTCATTGGAGGTTGCCTTGTAGGAGAAGTAGTATGTGTCGACGGTGCTGAACCTATCCTCATAGAACTAGTTCTCTCAATCTCAATGCTCTCTTTCTCAAAAGGAGATAGAGAAGAACACTCAAAGACTCTCTTACATTCAATGACTATATCTCAAATGAATGAACAGAGTTTCCTCTCACCAGAAGAGAAGAAAGCACTTAACAATTTCACAATCTTTCTTTCTCTCAAAGATGGAAATTCTCTCTCTCTATGGAAGTGAATGAAACACTCAATCTCTCAATCTCTTGATCACTCTCACACACTCTCTAGAATCACAATGCCTCAGTGGAAGGCAAGGGAGCTTTGATACCATGACAAAATATGAATGGGAGAGGAGAAGAGTGGAGATGAGGAGAGAGGGCACAACTAGAGAGCACAGCACAAATGACTAACTGTACACTAGATTTAGTTGAAAAAATAGAATATATACAAACCCATTTGGGGTTAGGGTTAGGGGATCTAATCCTTTACTTTATAGCACTCTTTAAGGTTAGTGCTATGCACATATGATCACGTGATGGTGCTATGCACACATGATCACATGATCTTGAGCATGAACTCTCAACAACATGATGATTCTCAAAACAAACAATATCCAAATAATGAGACAAATGAATGGGGGAGCTAACCTCACTAAGGCCAAGACACTTGTATCCAACCACCCATACTTTGCTTGCAGATTCAAGATTGAGAGACAAGCCTTGACAAAATATAAAGAGGGGGAGGAGAAGAGTGGAGATGAGGGGAGAGGGCACAGCTAGAGAGCACACCACAAATGACCAACTGTACACTAGATTTAGTTGAAAAAAATAGAATATATACAAACCCATTTAGGGTTAGGGTTAGGGGATCTAACCCTTTCCTTTATAGCACTCTATAAGGTTAGTGCTATGCACATATGATCACGTGATGGTGCTATGCACACATGATCACATGATGTTGAGCATAAACTCTCAGCACCTTCCCTCAAGATCAACATCATGAAGTAGGCCTTCCCTCAAGATGATGATTCTGGGGAATCGAAGAAGGACTAGAGCATTACACTGCATCACACCCCTTTAATGGTAATGCCCTTTCTCTGTGTCAAACCAAGAGCTAGTCGGTGTTTCTCGAATAGCTCTTTACCAAGTGGTTTGGTAAAGATGTCTGCAACATTCTCTTTGCTATCACAATGCTGCAGTGTGATGTCACCAAGTAACACTCTTTCTCTGATGAAGTGCTCTCTGACATCAATGTGCTTTGTCTTGGAGTGATATACTGGATTCTTGGCCAACGCTTGAGCCGATTGATTATCATACTATATTGTTAACAGTTGGCTTTGACTCATCAAAGTAATATGTGTCTGACAATAGTCTTCTGAGCCATATAGCCTCACATGCACCTACAGTGAGTGCTCTATATTCTACTTCAGTTGAAGACAAAGAAACAGTTGGCTGTTTGTTTGACAACCATGATATAGCACCGTGACCAAGGAAAAATGCATATTCATGTGTTGATCTCCTGGTCTCATGATCTCCGGCATAGTCACTGTCATAGTATCCATGCAACCATGGATGACTTTCTCTATATTCTATCCCAAACTGTCTTGTACCTCTGATGTATCTCAAGACTCTTTTGGCTACATTCCAGTGAGACTATTTTAGATTTGCCATAAGCTATGCTAGTGATCTTACTACATAACAAATATCTGGCCGTGTGATTGTCAGATATATAAGAGATTCGATGAGCTGCCTATAGTATCTGCCATTGACTGTAGGCTTTTTTGAATCTTTAGTAAGTTTCAAACTCTGTTCCATGGGAGTGGCTGTAATCTTGCAATCTACCATATGAAACTTCTTTAGGAGACTGTCAACATACTTGAGCTGACTCATGAATGTGCTATTTAATCTCTCCAGATTTCAATTCCAAGACAATAGTGCATAAGTCCAAGATCTTTCATGTCGAACTCTGCAGATAAGTCTTGTTTCAAATTTTTGATGAAGTTATCCTTGCTTCCTATAACAATCAGATCATCTACATACAAAAGTGCAATAGTAATGTCTTCCCCTTGAACTTTGTAGTAGAGAGTATGATCTGCATTGGACTTCATGTATCCCAAATCAGCAACATACTTGTCGATTCTACTGTACCAACTTCTAGGTGCTTATTTTAAGTTGTAGAGGCTTTTCTTAAGATGGCAAACCTTATTCTCCTTTCCTAGTTCAACATAACCTGCTGGTTGTTGCATGTAGACTTCCTCGTCTAGATAACCATTGAGAAATGCATTATTGACATCGAGCTGATACACATTCCATCTACTGAGTGTCGCTAATGATATCAAGAACCGTATGGATTCCATCTTTGCTATTGGAGCATAAGTCTCATCATAGTCCTGACCATATTGTTGTGCAAATCCTTTTGCAAGTAGTCTAGCTTTGTATCTCTGAATATTGACATCTAGATTGTACTTCACTTTGTATACCCATTTGTTTGCTATGGCCTTCTTTCCTGGTGGACGGTTGCATAATTCCCAAGTATTATTACGATACAAAGCATCCATTTCTTCATTTATAGCAGTTTGCCATTTTGCCTTGTCTACTGTGTCTTCAAAGTACACTAGCTCTTCTGTAGCCATGATGGTAGTCACAAGAGCATAGTTGGTGGTTTCCACCTAAATTGCTTTGCCTTTTTGAGCATATGTCAATTTGGCTGGAGGTTTGCCTTCCCTAGTGGACCATCTGAGCTACTGTGGCTCTATCATCCAAGGAATATGGTATACATTATTACATGAGAGCTTCAAATATGGGATTGCTAAAGATTAGGGAAACTCTTTTAAATTGATTGAATTACCGAAATCCTCAAAAGAGAGTATGGTTGGGAGGTATTGATAGGAGTTTCTAAAGTGTTCACTATTTGTTCATATATAGATGATGTTCTCTAAAATGAGGGTTATAATGAAAAATAAGTAAGTATATGGTTCCATAAATGAGAAATCAAGAAAGAACTGTATATTCCTTTGAGAAATATACAAGCATGGTTGGTGTCAAAAATTATTGCTCGAACTTTTCTGCTCGTAGGTTTTTGCTCGGAAATTGTGCACATTCGTATTTTGATAGTGGTGCTTCCAAACACATCACTTCTAAGAAGAGCTTGTTTGCATCTCTGCACCCTCCACCTACTAAAAAGAAGGTGACTTGTGCGAATAATTCTTCTTATTCAGTGTGTGGAGTGGGGGATATCATCCTCACATCCACTGATGGCACAAATTTTCTTGTGCCATTTTGTAGATAGTGGCATCTGTTGCGGTTGAGCTGACATGGCATACTGGTACTATAGCTAGCATTCTGTATAAGAATCCTTCCTTGACATCTTTTGCTACTAGCTAACATCTTTTGGATTTATCTTTGATAGTGCATTCATCACCATCAAAGATGACTTTGTAATTGTGTTCCATCATTTGACCTACTGACAAGAGCTTCTTGCTGAGCTTTGGAACATAGAGCACATCTTTCACTAATCCTTTCGTACCAATGAAATTGTTCATGGGGATAACGCTTGTCCCTTGAACTAGATTTGGTGTATGGTCTGCTATATGTAGATGATCCTTCTAATGGTTTCATCTCTGTGAACCATTCCTGATGATTTGTCATGTGAGATGATGCACTGCTGTCGATGTACCAAGGATCTTGTTCCACTTGGTTGACTTGATAGCTGAAATCCTCTTTGGGATTGAAATCAGTGTCTGAATACTGTATCAGTTTGATGCATTTCCTTGCTTGAAAGAAACATATTCCCATGTTCATTTGCAAAATGACTGTGACTAGAATGTCCACCATGATGATTTCCTTTCCCTCGGGAATTCCCTCGATTACTGCTGGATTCACCACCTTGGTCGTACTGCTTCTTGTGGCAATCTCTTTCATAGTGTCCAAACTTGTGACAGTAGTTGCACTGAATGTTTGACACATTGGTGGATGCATTCCCTTGTCCTTGGAATCTTCCTCGATTGGAATGATTTTCTCTTTGCTAATTCTGATGTTACTAAGGATGATGCTGATGCTGATGGTGACGCTGACTTTGATTTTGTTGCTGATCATAATGACCACTTTTTTGATATGATCTACCTCTACCTTTGCCTCTCCCTCTGCTTCTACTTCTATCTGAAGTTGTGAGTGCCTAATCATTAGAATGACCTTTACGTGCTTGAATGGCCTGAGTTCTGAGTTCTTCACCAAGTAGAACTGACTGAAGTTCTTCCAGTGTCAGAATTTGTCGTTGGATGGCAATACTCTGGACTAGATTCTCGTATCCCTCTCCTAGTCCATTCAAAATGACTTGAACCATTTCTGCGGGGTTCATAGTCTCTCCTGCTGCTGCAAGTTGAATGTTGTAGTCTTTTATGCGGAGTACATAAGCATGACCGGTTTCACTATTGTTGTGAAAACTCTGGTTGATCTGGTTTCTCAGGGTGAGAATCTTGGATGTGTTCTTGGACTCCTAGAGAGCTGCAAACATATCCCATGCCTCTTTTGATGTCTTGACTATGTTGAGCTGTCCTAGCATGACATCTTGCACATTCTGCTTGATCAAATGATAGGAATACTTGTCTTTCTTATCCCATTTTGCTTGAGCTCGGGCAACGGTAGGATCTGCTACTGGTGCAGAAACTATTTGTGTAGATGTGACAAAAAATGGAGTAGAGCTACTTGTGGCTGGATCAACCAATGGTCTAGGTGTAGACCCATCGACATACTCCTAGTTGTCTTGAAGTACAAGAATGGTATTCATTCGGTATTTGCATGTACTGTAATTGGAGTTGTCTAACTTAGCAGATGCCTCCAGATTGAGGTTGCTAGTTGTAGACATGGTGCAAGAAATGTACTCAAAAGTGTCGTGAATCTATGTCACATGCATAGTCATTTCCAAGATGCACACAACCTATCTTTCCATTGTCATATGTGGAGAACTATTCCCTATGGGGAGTAACATGGAATGGAGCAACAGAATCCAAAATCCAATCCTAGGAATATGCATCATCTGAACTGGTAAGCAATTCTACAGATAAACTAGACATGAAGAGAACGTCATTGTCACTATCATGTGTGACTACATTGATCTCCTCCATCTTCACTTTTCCTTTGTCCTCCCTTGGACTCTCTTCCTTTAGATTTGCACCCCAATTTGCATTCTTTTTCTTATCCTTTTGCTCTCTTTTTAGGTTGTAGCAATCCTTTTTCATATGGCCCTTCTTGCCACAGTGGTAACACTCAATGTTCCATGCCCTAGATTTGCTACGAGACTTCCCTCTTTCTTGGGACTTTCCCCTGAACTATGATCTACCCCTTTGCACATTTAAGGCTGCATCCTGCTTGTTGCCATCCATAGACTTCCGTCTAATCTCCTCGGCCAATAAGCTATCCACAACATCATCAAATTTCAGTACTCCACCACGTGCAAAGTTACTGACAGCTGTATGGAAGGTATCCCATGAGGATGGCAATGAACATATGAGAAATATTGCCTTAGTCTCTGCATCAAAATTCATCTTCTGAGCCTGAAGCTGGCTGAAAATAATATTGAATTCATTCAAGTGAGAAGCAATGGAGACCCCTTCCTTCATCTGCAGCTCAAACAACCTCTTCATGAGGTAAACTTTATTAGAGGCAGTTTCCTTTTCATAAGTGGCACATAGTTTCTTCCACAAATCTTCCGTAGTCTACTCATTTACTACTGTGAAATAAACTATCTCTACAAGATGAAGTCTAATAGTAGATTTTGCTAATGCATCCGACTCATTCCAATCATTCTCAGACATATTTGCAGGCTTAGCTTCAATCCCTACCAAGGGTTTAATCTGCTTCTTTTGAATAAGCACATCCCTTATTTGTTCTTTTCACAAAGAAAAGTTTGTCCCATCAGCATAAAATATCATCCATGTGCAAAGCGTCCATAAAAATAGTATCCCACAAGGCAATTTGTGCCTATCAGCACATCCAATAAGGACCACAATGCATCCAAATGCCCTATAAATCATCCACTGCAACCCAATGCACACCACAAATGAGCGCACACTGCTCAAACTGCAACTAGAGTGATCTGCATAAGGTATGCTCAAGAAATCATAGTCCTACAGTAATGACCGCTACTGAAAATAAAACCTGAGATGCCTCAAAACATGGGTGCCATTGCATAATCGGACTCATCAAGAAAATCTGCAAATATCTCTCTTCTCCGGAACTCCAAAATCCCAACTAATGAGTGGGAAATGGGAGTCAACACTTATCCACTGCCATGTGGCATAAATCTAAGGTTTCAAAACCTTAGAATGAAAAATGCATAATAGAGAGACGAAATCGAATACACAGAGATCTATAACTCTAAAAATCCTCCACCGAATCATGTAAGAACTGATAGGTAGGGGTCTTTGGGTGTCCGAAACACAATGGGATAGACGGTTTTGGAAACCGTGGTCTCAATCACTGGGTCCAACACACAAACTGAAAAACTTTTTTGGAAACAGAGCTATTTGTAAACTCCACTGGAGTGCGAATGATGAGCAACATAGAAGTTTTAGGACCTTTTGAGTCCACCAGAACTGACAGATCTACAAATGGTTGCTCCAAACTTGAGTTCCAACACCCGGGTAGAGAAACGCAGAAACTAACACAGTGAGTTAGAAATCCAATGAAATGATCCCAGATTCAAGAATGAATGTGTTTCCAAGCTCTTGAAGTGAAGTGGACACCAAAAACAAGCAATAGTTGCCTCTACAAGTCAATACGGAGTCTCTGTCATCGGAATGGAATAGGGAAAAGCTCAAAAAATGACTTTTTCTTTGAAAACACTTAACAGGCTCTCAAAACCACTTCGCAAAACCAAAGTGACTTTTCCAAAGGTTCCTCCAAGGTCTCTACACACTCGGATGCAAGTAAAGTCACCCACAAAGCTTCCCACAGAGCTTCTCGTTCCTCCCATAGAGCTGCTGAGCTTCAAGCATTTACGCACGCTCAACTAGATCACTCAGGCTCTGATACCAATTGAGAGTGCTCTCAACGGAAGTAAGAACGGAACAGGGAGAGAGAGAAACAGAGATCCACACAAGTTTTGGTGGGTGTAGAACACCCTAATATTCTTTTTCATTCATTTATATATGTGTTTGAGTATTGTACATAACTGAGGTAAAGGCACAGTGACCTTTAACCCCCACAACAATGTGGGGCAGGTTTTGAAGCCTGAGGTCTAGTGGTTTCTCCAAAGGGAGACCGTGAGTGGCACAAGATTGAATGCATTCGTGGCACATGCAAGCATGTAGTTTGAAGCTAAAGAAGAAGGCATTCAATGTCTATCCAAATGAAATAAATTAAGACAACCATGTTGATGGGTGAAAGCATGCTACCGTGTCTAAAAAAGTACTCTTTTTGGCAAAGGTTCTAGCATAGATGAGGCATAGATATAGTACTAGATTGTGTATTAAAAGGCGCTGACAATTGGATTAGATTTCCACATATTGAGGAGTCCACGATCTACAATCTGCAATCCACTCTCAATCGAGGATGATTTCCCCACACATCAAGGAATTCGCGATCTACAATCTACTCTCAATTGACTCTCTTCTCTCTCATGGAATCACTCGCACATGTTTGAAACCATTGACATTGGACTGTCTTCTCTCTCATGGAGTCTTTTCTTTGTCCCTACAATTATCTCCACTCATCTTCACTATAGGTCCATTGCTCTCTCTCTCCCAGAGGTCCATTTCTCTCTCTCTCCCTGGCTCTCTCCATTCTCTATGGAAACTGGATCTCCCCTTCTCTCTCAGTGAAGCCCTCGCACTTTGGACAGTATGTTCTCTCTGGCGCAAAAACCAGTTATGTTTGAGTGATTCTACATCTCTCTCTCTCTCTCTCTCTCTCTCTCTCTCTCAGGATGACTTTCTCGTACAGTAAGATTGAGCATGCATGTTTTGACGTGTTGTCTTCTTGTGTCGTTCAACATTGCTCTGAAAGGAACATGAGACACTTGACATTAACAGTTGTGTGACATTTCAAGCATATCATAAAAAACTTAGACTTGAGTACGAAGGCTGACATTTTGTCTTAGGTTATAAAACATCTAGATATGCAAGAGGTTGTCGATGAGACAAATTTTCAAAGCCAGTCCATATCAATGGCAATAGTGGATAATCTAAAGACATCATTGAGTCTTGTGAAAAGAGTAGAAAGTGTTAATAAGTTAGCTCTACGAAGAGAGTAGCTCTCCACCTGATTGCTAACACTTCAGCATTTAAATAATATAGTGATAGAAAATTAGCTAAAGCCCTTGGAATTCAAGCACAGAATCGGAAGAAACATCGCATGGACATAAAACAAGCTTCCTTCAAATGGGCATATGGAGGTCGAAAGCGTAGAAAAGATTCTTAATTTGTGAGATTGTTCAATGTGTTGTCCAATTCCAGATAACACCAGGGTTTCCCCAAACAAGAAGGATGTTTGAAGGCATAGGCTTGGCCCAAAAAAGTATGCAATACATCCCACCCATTTCTTGGAGCTCACAGAGGTGCATCTTCCTTCTTTCAATGAAGCCCAAGTTACAGACTATTATTTGGTACTCTTTACCACTATTTAGTATTGTCAGGGATAATATTAGTATTGTTTAGATGTTAAAGCTAACATTTAACACTATAACAGGCTCTATATGAAGTGAATTTAGCACTAAATCATAGAATCATAGTACTAAATACTACACCGAGGACTTAATATGTTTATAGTATAGACCATATTTTAGAAATCAATCCTAAGAATAAAGAAAGGATAAAATAGTATTGTTTTCTCTTTCAAGTCAGTTATTATGATAATAGAATACTCGTTATGACTAAATAGTACTATTTAGTGTTAATTAGTAGTATGTGATGTTTGAAATTGTTTGTATTAGAGAAGGACTTCGAGGATAATCATTCTCTCCTTGCACTAACCCTGCCACTAGTTCTATTTAGCACTATCTAGTACTATCCCTTGCACTAACCCTACTACTGGTACTATATAGTACTATTTAGATATTGTTCTCTTCCTTGCCTTAACTCTGCTATTACTACTATTAGTTCTATTTAGTATTATTTTATAGTATTTTAGCACTATTTAGTACTATGTAGCACTTAGTAACATTTAGCACTGAGTAAGTACTATTTACTGAGTACTATTTAGGACTCAATAATTCTTAGCACTTAGTAAGTACTCTTCAATACTATCTAGCACTTAGTAATATTAGCACTTACTATTCAATCCTAATAGTACTATATATCACCTAGTAATATCACACTTACCATCTAGCACTTGCTATTTAGTACTAATTATAGTACTACAGATCAAGCATTTACTATTTAGTAATATTAGCACTTACTAATATTAACAATTATTATTTAGTACTATCTAACACTTTCTATTTTAGTACTATCTAGCACTGGTAATAATAGCACTTACTAAGATTACCACTTAATATTTAGTACTAATAGTTGAGAGTGCTCTCAACGGAAGCAAGAACGGAAGAAGGAGAGAGAGAGATAGAGAGCCACACAAGTTTGGTGGGTGCAGAACCACCCTAATCTTCTTTTTCATTCATTTATATATGTGTTTGAGTATTGTACATAACCGGGGTAAAGGCACAGTGACCTTTAACCCCCACAACCTCCCACTTAAAGGACAACGTGCCTTTAAGGGAGAACAACCAGTGAGCATACTATCCAATGCCCATCAATACACGACAATACTCAAACCGCTGACTAGGTAGACTCTTCGTTAGCATATCTGCAAGGTTATCATCTGTATGAACCTTGACAAGCTCTATGCGCTTGTCCTCAAGTACCTCCCTGATGAAATGGTACCTGACCTCAATGTGTTTGGTCTTTGCATGAAAGACCGGATTTCGTGCTAGCTGAATAGCACTCATGGAATCACTATGCAATGTCGGTACACTTGTATGAATCCCCAAATCTCCCACTAGCCGATCAAGCCATATAGCCTCCTTGCAACCCTCTGTGGCTGTAACATACTCAGCCTCTGTGGTAGACAAAGCCATGCACTTCTATGCATGAGACATCCATGACACTGCACCACCTGCAAAGGTGAACACATAACCAGAAGTGGATCTCCTACTATCCACATGCCCTGCATAGTCTGAATCTGTGTACCCAAGTACACGCATGTCTCCTTTACCAAAGCAGATGCACATCTCCTTGGTACCCTTCATGTACCTCATGATGCACTTAACTGCCTCCCAATGCCTCTTTCCTGGATTAGCCATATACCGGCTAACAACGCCCACTGCAAATGCAATGTCTGGTCTAGTAGCTATCATAGCATACATAAGACTCCCAACTGCTGATGCATAAGGAACCTTGGCCATCACGGCCCTTTTCTCATCTGATTTGGGACTATCTGTATGACTCAGTTTCACATATGGAGGCAATGGAGTACTCACTGCCTTCCCCCCCTCCATATTGAAACGCTGCAATACTTTTGTAACATACTCTTTTTGTGAAAGCCAAAGGAGTTTCCTACTACGATCACGCGTGATGCGCATACCAAGAATATGACCTGCAAATCCCAAATCCTTCATATCAAAGGCCTCATGCAACTTGGCCTTTAATGCATCTAGCTCATAAGTATTCTTGCTAGCCAATAGCATATCATCCACATATAGTGCCAAGATTATCAAGCTACTATCCTGAGCCCTTTTAGTGTAGAGGCAATGATCAATTTCACTCCTTCTAAAACCCTGGGACCGAATGAACACATCAAACTTCTGATACCATTCTCTAGGCGCTTGCTTAAGACCATAGAGACTCTTCTTCAGCTTGCAAACTAAATCCTCTTTGCCCTTTTCTTCAAAGCCTTCCGGTTGCACCATGTAAATTTCCTCATGCAAATCCCCATGCAAGAAAGCTGTCTTGACATCCATCTGCATAAGCTCCATATCCTCTGATGCCACTAGTCCAAGCATGCATCTAAGTGTGGTCATCTTCACAACTGGAGAGAATATCTCATCAAAGTCCACACCCTTCTCTTGCTTGAACCCTTTAGCAACCAAATGGGCCTTGTACCTAGGCACATCATCACCTGTGACCTTCATCTTGTAGACCCATTTACATGGCAATGCTTTCTTTCCATGTGGCAAAGAAACCAAGTCCCAAGTCTTATTCTTCATAAGTGAACTCATCTCTGATTGCATAGCATACTCCCACTTGCGTTGATCCTCACGCATCATAGCCTCTTTGTAGCAAGAAGGCTCCCCACAATCAGTAAGCATCACATAGTCTACCCCTGGAACAAACCTATCAGGTGGTCTAGACACTCTAGATGATCTTCTCAATGGCATTTCAGCTTGCTGTCCCACCTGCATATCAGCCACATTTGGCTCATCATTTCCACCAATAGATGATCCATCATCTACCCTTAATTGTATACCTGTAGGAGTACTTGGTGATACCATTTCTTGCACATTTGGTGCATGGACAGCTTGCTGTCTATCAACATATGCAGGTGGATTCACATCCTGGAAAGTGATTCTCCTCATTTCAACATCCCTCATGGAACCCTTATGCATCTTCTTCTCATTGAAGACCACATCATGGCTACGTATGATCGTCTTTGCTTCTGGATCCCAGAGACGATAGCCCATCTCTCCACTTTCACCATAACCCAGAAAGATGCATTCCCTAGACTTAGGATCTAGCTTCTTTCGAAGCTCTTTTGGCACATGTGCATATGCCTCACACCCAAATATACGCAAATGAGAGTAAGAGGGCTTCTTGCCACTCCATGCCTCTTCAGGAATACCACCATCCAAACTCTTACTAGGTGATCTATTCATCACATGCACTGCAGTCTTCATTGCCTGAGCCCAAAAACCACCAGAAAGACTTGCATTGGAAAGCATGCATTGCAACCTTTCTTGAATGGTACCGTTCATCTTTTCTGCAACTAGATTTGGCTCTGGAGTACGAGGGGATGTGAGCTCCCTCTTAATCCCACGTGTATCACAGAAATGCTGAAAGTCATGAGAGAGATACTCTCCACCATTGTCAGTCCGTAGGCATTTAAGCATTCTACCTGACTGATTCTCAACCAAGGCCAGCCATTCCTGAAATACCTGGAACACATCACTCTTCTGAGCTATAGCATAAGCCCACACTTTCCTAGTTGCATCATCAATGAATGTCACATAGTATTCAGCCCCGCCTAATGACCGTGTAGGCATGGGACCACATACATTTGAATGCACCAAATCAAGCATTTCAAGCTCTTTCTTTCCTTTTCTTTTATGGGCTGATTTAGTCTGCTTCCCATAGAGACAGTGCTCACAAAATTCAAAATCAGAGAAACTCAAATGCGGTACATAACCCAGATGGCATAAGAGTTTCATTCCATTCTGGCTCATGTGCCCCAACCTGCAATGCCACAAAGAAGTGCTTGGCTGCTCGGTTATTGCAACAACATGATCAAATACCCCTGATACATGTAAGGGATACAAAGTCCCACACTTGGCACCCCTGGCCAAAAGCATAGAGCCCTTCTGAATTTTCCAACTCTGAAAGCCAAAAGTGGTGTGAAAACCAGCATCATCTAGCTGACCCACTGAAATAAGACTCTTGGTCAGCTTAGGCACATGTCTCACATGTTTCAAAACAAATGCAGACCCATTTGCAAAAGAAAACTTTATGTCACCTGCTCCCACTATGTCACATGCATAGTCATTTCCAAGATGCACACAACCTGTCTTTCCACTATCATAAGTGGAGAACCATTCCCTATGGGGAGTAACATGGAATGAAGCACCAGAATCCAAAATCCAATCCTGGGAATATGCATCATCTGAAGTGGTAAGCAACTCTGCAGATAAAGTAGACATGAAGAGAACATCATTGTCACTATCATGTGTGACTGCATTGATCTCCTCAATCTTCACTTTTCCTTTGTCCTCCCTTGGACTCTCTTCCTTTTGATTTGCACCCCAATTTGCATTCTTTTTCTTATCCTTTTGCTCTCTTTTCAGCTTGTAGCAATCCTTTTTCATATGGCCCTTCTTGCCACAGTGGTAACACTCAATGTTCCGTGCCCTGGATTTGCTACGAGACTTCCCTCTTTCTTGGGACTTCCCCCTGAACTGTGATCTACCCCTTTGCACATTTAAGGCTGCATCCTGCTTGTTGCCATCCATAGACTTCCGTCTAATCTCCTCGGCCAACAAGCTACCCACAACATCATCAAATTTCAGCACTCCACCAGGTGCAGAGTTACTGACAGCTGTACGGAAGGTATCCCATGAGGATGGCAATGAACATAAGAGAAATATTGCCTTAGTCTCCACATCAAAATTCATTTTCTGAGCCTGAAGCTGGCTGAAAATAATATTGAATTCATTCAAGTGAGAAGCAATGGAGACCCCTTCCTTCATCTGCAACTCAAACAACCTCTTCATGAGGTAAACTTTATTAGAGGAAGTTTCCTTCTCATAAGTGGCACACAGTTTCTTCCACAAATCTTCCGTAGTCTGCTCATTTACTACTATGAAATAAACCGACTCTGCAAGATGAAGTCTAATAGTAGACTTTGCTAATGCATCCAACTCATTCCAATCATCCTCAGACATATCCGCAGGCTTAGCTTCAATCCCTGCCAAGGGTTTAATTGCTTCTTTTGAATAAGCACATCCCTTATTTGTTCTTTCCACAAAGAAAAGTTTGTCCCATCAAACTTTTTAATGCTGAAAAACTCCTTTTCAGACATGGAAGAGGATGCCATGATGCAAATAAAGCAAAATCCCAAATGCTAGTGCCTACAAGAGAGAATCACAATAAATACCAGGTGCACCCAAATGTGTATGCCACAATAGAGTGAAATATCACCAAAACTCAAAGCTCAAAGCATCAAAAGATGCATCTGACTCATGTGCATATACTATGCATCCATATGAGCAAATCTGACCCAAAAGAAAATGCCAATAAGTGCCAAATGACTCAAGCATAAACACCGTCCACTGGCATATGCATCAATAATATCTCATCCAAGAGAGCATAGCACTATCAGTGCATCACCAGCAATGTGTCAAAGCTGTCCCTCAGCATAAAATAGCATCCATGTGCAAAGCGTCTATAAAAAATAGCATCCCACAAGGCAATTTGGGCCTATCAGCGCATCCAACAAGGACCGCAATGCATCCAAATGGCCTATAAATCATCCACTGCAACCCAATGCATACCACGAATGAGCGCACACTGCTCAAACTATAACCAGAGTGATCTGCATAAGGTATGCTCAAGAAATCATAGTCCCATGGTAATGAGCGCTACTGAAAATAGATTCTGAGATGCCTCAAAACATGGGCACCATTGCATAATCGGACTCAACAAGAAAATCTGCAAATATCTCTCTTCTGCCAGAACTCCAAAATCCCAACCGATCAGTGAGAAATGGGAGTCAACACTTATCCACTGCCATGTGGCATAAATCTAAGGTTTCAAAACCTTAGTATGAAAAAATGCATAACAGAGAGACGAAATCGAATACACAGAGATCTATAACTCTGAAAATCCTCCACCGAATTGCGCAAGAACTGACAGGTAGGGGTTTTTGGGCGTCCGAAACGCAATAGGACAGACGGTTTTGGAAACCGTGGTCTCAATCACTGGGTCCAACACACGGACTGAAAAACGTTTTTGGAAACAGAGCTATTTGTAAACTCCACCGGAGTGCGAATGATGAGCAACATTGAAGTTTTAAGACCTCCTGAGTCCACCGGAACTGACAGATCTGCAAATGGTTGCTCCAAACTTGAGTTTTAACACTCGGGCAAAAAACGCAGGAATTGACACAGTGAGTCAGAAATCCAATGAAATGACCCTAGATTCAAGAATGAAGGTTTTTCCAAGCTCTTGAAGTGAAGTGGACACCAAAAGCAAGCAATAGTTGCCTCTACAAGTCAATATGGAGTCTCTGTCGTCGAACGGAACAGGGAAAAGCTCAAAAAATGACTTTTTCTTTGAAAGCTCTTAACAGGCTCTCAAAACCACTTCGCAAAGCCAAAGTGACTTTTCCAAAGGCTCCTCCAAGGTCTCTACACACTCGGATGCAAGTAAAGTCGCCCACAAAGCTTCCCATAGAGCTTCTCCTTCCTCCCACAGAGCTGCTGAGCTTCTAAGCATTCACGCACGCTCAGCTAGATCATCCGGGCTCTGATACCAGTTGAGAGTGCTCTCAACGGAAGCAAGAACGGAAGAAGGAGAGAGAGAGATAGAGAACCACACAAGTTTAGTGGGTGCAGAACCACCCTAATCTTCTTTTTCATTCATTTATATATGTGTTTGAGTATTGTACATAACCGGGGTAAAGGCACAGTGACCTTTAACCCCCACAATAGTACTATCTAGCACCTAGTAATATTAGCACTTAGTACTATATAGCACTTAGTAATATTATCACTTACTAATGTTAGCACTTACTAACAGTACTGTCTAGCACTTAGTAATATTAGCACTTACTAATAGTACTAAACTAGTACTTAGTAATATTCGCACTTAGTACTATCTAGCATTTAGTAAAATATTTAGCACTTAGTACTATGTAAACATATTTAGTACTATCGAGCATTTACTATTTAGTACTATCTAGAATTTACAATAGTACTTAGCACCTAGTACTATTTAGCATTTAGTACTATCTAGCACTTATTGATATTTGGCACTACTAGTAGCAGTTAAGACTTAGTAATTGAGTGATGGAACTTAGAAAAATAATGATGGAACTCTAAGGTTTAAATAACTTATAGTTTTTTTGTTTGTTGTCTAGGTTTAAATAATACTGATTGTTGATGATTGATTTTGCAGGCAGAATTCTTCCTTAATTTCAAGGAGGAGCATCCTTCCATAGATATTACTTTCCATTCTTTTCAGAATCTGAAGCCCTATTTCATTAAAAAATAGAAGAAAAGGATTACTTGTTGTTGTATTTACCATACAAGAATAGACTTGTTCTGACTAGCAATGAATTGCATGAGGTAGAATAGCACATTGTTGCATGGAGATATGCGTGATTGCTTATGTAAGGTTTGTAGGCCCCAAGGGGAGGACATGTGTGTTGCCCACACCAGCAGTTGTTCTTTTGTGTCTAAAATGTATCATTCGGCAGTATGTCCAAAGGAAGAGGATGCTGAATGACACAAGCTTGAATGCTTATTGCACAAAAATGTGACAGGTGCCCACAACTGTTGTTTTGCCCATGTGAGTTGGATGATGCAAATGGTGCATTGATAAGATGGAATATGTATGAATATGTCACCAAGGATACAAGAAAAGGTGATGCAAAGAAAAGAATAAATTTCTTATACAAGGAAACTCCTCCATCCATCATCATCCCTCAATACTTGCAACACTTAAATGTGTTTATCACTCAACTTCTGTAGTTACTAGCAACACTCTCAATTCAAAGAGTGCACCACAAATTTTCTCGATGATGTGGTGCTTTCAGTTGTTGACTTTGCAGAGAACTATATATTCAAAGTGCAGAATGAGATTCAATCAATGCATTGGAATAATGACCAAGTGACCATCTTGGTTCATATTTGCTATTGGAAGGAGACGAGCGAGATAAAAAAGCAATCCATCTTTTACATTTCAGATGACGATTTCAGATGACGAAGAACATGGTACACTATTTGTGCATCATTGCTTTATGCTCCACCATCAATGGTTGGTGTCTAAAGGCTTCAAGCTTAAAAGACACTAGGTTTGGTCAAATTGGGCAGCATCTCAGTTCAAGGCCGCTCGCCCATTTTACTTTGTTGCAAGGTAAGACATTGGACACTACACCCTTATTTTCTACATCATGCTGAAGATGTTGCATATTTTAAAATGCAATATATCTGTTGTTTGTTATGCTAGGTATAGCTCTTTGACTGGCATTCAGATGATGTGGAACTTTTTTAGAAGTGGTGGTCATGACAAGGGAGAACATGATGGGGCTGGTGCAGCCATAAAGCGTGCACTAACCAGTGAGCAATTGGATGTAAATGGTGCAAAGATACAAAATGCACATGATGTTGTGGAATGATTGGCGTGGAAGATGGGATATGATTCTAAACAAAGGCTCTTCGTACAAGTAAAGGTTGGTGATGTTGACAGGTCTAAAGCATGGAACTGCCAAACCATCAAAGGAAGTTGTTCAACACACTGCATATTGGTTTTAGTAATAAAGATCCCACACAAGCCTTGTTTAGACATTTGTCATGCTTTTGTTCATTCTGCATGGATGAAACATGGGATAAGTGCACCAATTTATCTCATGCAAGTCCATGGACCTTGAACAGGTTGTGCCCATCAATGGATAGACTGCATCAGACATGGAAAAAGAATCTGTAACATATGTGATGGATAGAGACCAGCTGGCTGACATGCTTCAGACGGGTAACTATTTTGCAATACTACGGTCCCCTACAAACAAAGATAATGAGGATTATTATGTGGTGCTATGCTCAAAATCAAAATAGTCCTCATAGAGCAAGAGACGGATGGCTGGGGTAATGTCTTCAACATTGGGGATCAAGTGGTTTCTAGAATTTTATGCAAAAATCCCAAAATGCAAAAGCAGTAATGCATTACTAAAAGATGCACCTCCTACTATAGTGCATGCTAATGCGGTGTTGGCAATAAAGTTCCAAATGTTGCAAGAAAACCACAAGGTTAAAGGCCAGAGAATGGTGTATCGTGTACTCCATGAGGTGCACAAACGAATCTTGGCAAACATTTCTCTATAAGAACTATTGCTGAGCATGTATTTTTGCAATGGCTCTTACATATTTTTGTGCGTGTTTTGTATTTTGATCTGCTCCTTTGGGGGCTGCTTTTTATAATACAAAGGCATCTTGTTTCTCTGAAGGATGCTCCGCAGTGAGGAACTTTAACAGTTTTTAGTGCTATTAGTTTTAATTGTGTACTATTATATTATTATTGTTTAGATATTTGCTATCATATCATACCAATTGTAGTAATTTTTTTATTTCATATTAAGTTTGTTTGAGAGAGAGAGAGAGAGAAGAGAGAGAGAGAGAGAGAGAGAGAGAGAGAGAGAGAGAGAGAAAGAGAGAACCATTGTACTACTATCATATCATACTACTTAGTACTATTTGGTTAGTACTATGTGATACTATGTAGTACTATCTTAAGTAGCACATCTACTGTTAATTGAGAGAGAAAGAGAGAGAGAGAGAGAGAGAGAGAGAGAGAGAGAGAGAGAGAACCATTGTACTATGGTCATATCATATTTTTGTGATGTTGTTTCTCTTTTAATATATTGCACTTATAATTCAGAATGAGCCATAAAAAATCAGAAGGCGCCATATAAAATCATAATGAGACATATAGAATCAGTCATATGACATTATGGAAACCAAAAGGCTTGGATACAACAGCTTTGTGCGACACTCCACACACCCCAATATACAACCAATCAGGCTTGGATACATATAACAACTCTGTGGTGCTGCACTCCACACACCCCAATATACTATGTTCTAGGAAGGAATGACCCTAGAACATAGGAGTTTTTGGCCCTTCTTCCTTAGCATCCTCGTTAATAGCTGACTCGATGGACTATCATCTCAGACATCCAAAGTTGCTATTTCTTCTGGGTACCCTGCATTTGTAAGGTCTCTGAAGATGTTATCAACCCTTTTTGCAATTCCATCTTGTAGCTCTAGAACAAAAGAGTGTACAACTCTATTACACATTGATGGATCTGTAATGCCAGTCAAAAATTGCCAACTGTATGAGCACCATAATAGACATGACACATGATTCCTTAGCTTAGACTTGCCTAACCATTAGTATTATTTTATCCAGAACCAAAATTGGTACTATATGGTTGAGCAAAAAATACCATAAAAGATAACATATAAAAAAGGACCATATATTTTATTGCATTGACATTGTCCACTGGTTAAAACAATGGCTCACCTAGTACTTTCATTAGCAAACACCGGTACCATTTAATAGTACCAATACCATGTAAGAACACCAGTACATTTATCAGCTCACCATTAATTTTATCAGCAAAGTAACCAACAAAGTCTATATTACAAAGTAACCTGTAGAAGCCTGTATTTAGAAAGTAACAACATCTGTATTCATCAATGTACAAGTCCTGTACAATTTGGCCTTTAAGGCCTAGTGTATGGTGGGTATTGGTTTACATAAGGATTATGCCTAAGAATATGTTGGCACATATCATGTGGAAGGTCTACTATTCTTTGTTGGATGATAAACCAGTCCATGGGCTTTGGATCTTCAGTTAACAATGAAACAATAGCATCAACACACCCCACGTCAACATAATTTGCAGAAAATACTTCACCAAATAATTTGGCTGGATGCTCACCATGGGCAGCTGCAATGTGCTCAATCACATGGCCGTCATAAGGGTATCTCATTGTAAAGGCAGGAACACTTTCTCTGGCATTTGCTAAATCCAATAAGCATGGGAGCAATTGATCTAATAGCTCATCATCATTAGGATCTCCATCATAGGTGAAAGGAGTTATGCAAGAACTGGGTGGATTTAATGCTTCTTTCAAAGGAGTGTCATCAACCAGGAGTGTGTTCATGGGATCATAGTCAATGTCATGCATAGCCAATGCACTAAATGGCTTAAGCAGACACATCTCATCCAGCCATGTTGGGTGAAATTCTTCCCTTGTACAATAATCCTCCTATGCAAAGTTGAATAGGAACTTAAACTCCCTAAATCATCATATCCCAATTTTCCTTCTATCAAAGACACTATGGGACTGACATTTCTCCTTGTCATACTACTCCATGTAGTGATCTCAAAATGCTCCTACAAAGATTTCATGAAATTGATCAATTATGGCCGCAAAGAGATGACATGGTTGCATAACTTATGAACATCACCACCGTGGGCCATTTCAAGAGCAGTCCACCACCACCTCTTTAACAATATTCCATTCAAATCAAAGTAACACATTTTTTTGAGGCAAAACATCTCCGGAGTCACCTAGAAGCATCAATAGCACATATACAACATACTTGAGTTGATGAATTGCAAAAAGAATTTCATATCAACTTACGAGAAGATAAATCGCAAAAAGAATTTCTTTAAAAAAACATGAAAGATAAACTGCAAAAATAATTTCATTAAAAAAACAAAAAGATAAATTGCAAAAAGAGTTTCATTTAAAACTTGCGAGACTAGCTCTCATACAATGTCATTTCATAGACGATTTGGTCCTAACATTTGGGGCTGGGCATTTGCTAGGATCAATCAAATATGACTTAGTAACTATTTGACTAAATTTCCTCTTCTTTGTCCCCGCAAGGAGAAGGCTATCTAGTTCTATGTCATCCTCCATTTGCTCTCCATCAGAGCTATTAGGTAGTTTAGGTTTTAGCCCTGATATAATCTTAGCTACCTCAGTCACCCTCTCACTGCTATCTGTGTCGAGCTTTTCACCACTATCCATGTGTTCACTCTTGCTGTTCTTTCCAGTCAACTCTCCATCGCCACCTATGTCTTCATCCTTGCTATGGTTTCCCAGCAAAATTACCTTATTCAATGCTTAATGGTTGTCTCATCTTCCACTATGATAACTAGAACTATAGAAATGACTCCATATCTTTTTTTTGCATCCATATAGATCTTCCCAATAGCATCGAATATGTATTCGTACTCACCACAAATAAATTCAATTTCTTTTCTTCCTTGCCTTCTAGTGGTAGACAAAGGTGGACATGCCTTCTAGTGGTAGACAAAGGTGGACCTCCAAGGTTTATACTCAAGAAGTTATGTAGATGTGGACCACCCCATTAATAACTTCATATTATATGGTTTTTGTAGACTCACTAATCCTATGTCCTTGCTTTGACCGTAACATGTTTTGTGCCACCCCTTGAAAAAACTCCCACAACTTGGCTGATTTTCCACCAAACTTTCCTTGTCTATGAGCTTCAATTATGTTGTTATAAAAGCATCAAACATCTTTCCTATTTATACATTCAAACCTTGATTCTTTTAAAAGTTTTGACTCTGACTGATAGCATTACAATTTTTTATGTTGCCCACCATATCCTTCTTTTTTCTTCATTCAAACTTTTCCTACACTCAAAAGTGGCATTTTTTAGCTCTTCAATTGTCAGGTAGTCTACCTGCCTTCCTTTTCCTTTTTTCCTGGCTCCTCTCTTCTGAACGACAAGATTCTCTCTATATAATCTCATACAAAAATCGGAACAACCTGAAATTTTCTTACAATGTTTATATGAGAAATCTTCAAATGGATCTCCAATGCTTGATATACGAAGACAATTTATGTGCCTGAAGCATCCATCTATCTTGTATTCCATATTCCCATCATGTAAAGTGGCCTTTGTATATGGTTCACAAAACCATTCATGCCCTATCTTTTGATCGATAAAAATGACTTAATATTAATTTCACAACCATTGACATGAACATTAGATTGCCATAATCCCCAACATAACAAATTCAAATTTGATGATGAAGATAAGAATGACTGTCAAGGAATCATAAAGAGCTTCTATCTCATCACATTTTGGTTGCAACACTTTACAATCCTTTGTTAATACAAGGAACCTTCCCAATGATGTTTGTCATGGATCTTTGTCAAAATGCTTCCTAGGTCAGCCAATAACCCTTGATAATATTGGACATGGCTCCATTGATATCTTGCTTGAAGAAGTAATTTGATCTTTTCCTTTGATATGTTCTAATAAAATAGTTTGTAGATATGAACCTCAAGGGCACAAAAACAACCATTTTCCATCATATCCACATGCTACTCTTATAGCATTTTTATCCTTGTAGTCATTCAAAGTTGCTTCAACAATCTCAAACTTTGCTCCTGCAACATACTCAATAATGAAAATTTTCATAAGAATATTTTTTTGACCCTAATTATGAAAATTGTAACAAAAACAAGACTCGTCATCTCTAAATGCTTCTATGGTAGAGATTACCTTCATGAGAATTATTGAAAGTGTGCATTTCCTCAATGGCATCAAGGTCCGAAATGCATGGTCTGCCATACCCTGATCATATATGACTGCTATATCCGATGGCCTACATGCTACCACCCTGTGCATGTTTTTTGCTTTGGAGTGCTTGTGCATACAAAATCGCTATGTAGAGAAAACCATTTGTTGTTGCCCAAGTCATGGACAAATCAAATGTGCCAGCTTGCTATAGCTATCTACAACAAGAAAGTAGATGTTGTAGCTCAATTTGCCATTTGGGCAAAAGATCTTCAAGACAAGGAGCTCAAATTGAAGAAGGCCAAGAGTGAGCCTTACTGCCAAAAAAAGGAGCTTGAAGGGAGGAACCATCCTCCTTCAGGAAAGGAGCAAGAAGGGCTAAGCTTGCAACCAGGAAGCTCAAATCAAGGAAAGAGGAAGCGGCATGAAGGGAAGGGATAGGACCCTATAGGAAGGAACTAGCCCCATTCTAGAAAGGAGCAAGGAGGGCCAAGCCTACAATCAGGGAGCTCAACAAGGAGTCCTTGAGATGTAATCTAAAGTAAAGGAGTCTTTGAGATTGTAATCTATGTAATCTGTGTGTAATCTATTGAATTGTTAATCTTCTCCAGAATTTACTTGGGCAATGTTTTCTCAGCTATGTGACTAGATAGTGTCCTTTGATCCATGCGAGCATGATGATAAAGAATTTGATTACATCACTAATGTGAGACTGAAAGATTTCGATTAGTGAACTACTATGAGATCAAAGATTTCAATAAGACAACTAATGTAAGATGGAATATTTAGATTAGACAACTAATGTGAGACTGAAGAATGAGAAGCTCAGGCTCAATGAACTCTCTTCCTATTTAAGTGCATTACAGACACAACTAAGAGCCCATTATGAAATCTAGCCCCAAAACTCTGTATACTGATCCAAACTCTGTACACCAATCCACCTACTCTGACCATCTAATTTGCACACTCAGATCCCAGGGGATTCACTCTTCATTAAAGGGGGACGTCACCTGCGTGCATGAACTTCAAGAAAACCCCCTATTGAAGATCCACGTAGGATGATAAAACACCCCTATTTAAGCTTATAAGATACCACCAAAATTCCATTATGTCCCCCCCTTTCCTTAAATCTACATTCTTTCTCAAGCATTTAGATTACACAATAAGCAAATTTAGGTTACTTTCCCTATGACTATTTAAAACCATACACAAAATCAAACTTGTTTGGACTAGTTACCCAAGGTAACCTATATTATGTCCCCCCTTCTTAAATATGACATGGTCCCCCTAGCTTAAATTCAATATTGGGGAAAAAAAAAGGGCCCCCACCCCTAATGTATAAGCTTATGCCTCATTTCAAAAAAACCCCCTATTGTACACACACGTGATATCATAAGTTTCCCCCTGTGAATCCCCCGGGACTCAAATTAGCATTAAGCTAGAGATAGACTGTAAAATCGTATCCAACTATTAGAATTTTCGATGATTGAGAAACCATCTAATCTTACATCATGAGCAACCATCTAGTCGCACATCATTTCCAGACGATGATGTATATGATCGCCTATGCTAGGTTGGGCTACCAACAAGGTTGGGTATATGTGCCACCACTCCTCCCCCCTCATCCCATTCAATTATTATGATCTTGGCTCTGATGACCAATAAATTCTCCCATGGCAACCATCTAATCACTCGTCATGGCTAGATAATGATGTAAATGACTGCCTAGGCTAGGCTAGGCTACCAGCAAGTTGGGTGCATGTGTCACCTCTCTTCCCCCCTCATCCCATTGAATTATCATGATCTTGGCTTCAATGACCAATAAATTCTAGTAGGACAACCATATAATCACACATCATGGCTAGACAATGATGTAGATGACTACCTACACTAGCCTGGGCTACCAGCAGCAAAATCCAATGGGTGGATTGTGTGCTCTTAGTAGCGATAGGCACCCAAAGTCACACGAACTAACATAAGAAATAAAGGGGAAAATAGTGGGAGGGTGGTAATTCTAGCTATATAAAGGTCTTAACGATAGAGAAACAATTCACTGCACCCAGGAAAATGTCTCTCCTAGCCCCTTCCATGCTCTCTCTAAGACCCCTTCTACCCCTATGATGAATCTTCTACTGCAACCTCGATGCCCCTTCATAACAACTCATCGAATCCATTGTTTGCCTTGGATCTCCATCCTGCAAGACTTCACCGGCAATAGCCATGACTAAGAGAGTTGTAGGATGGGGAGCCAAGGGAAACGGGTCGTCCTTGTTCCATTAGGCACTGGTGAGAACTCAACTCGGTGATGAGGCTCTCATAATTGAGCACAACCTTTGGCACTGGAGAAGGAGAACTCAACTTGGTGATAAGCTATAACACAATGACAGCATGCGTCAGTGTGTTGTCTCTCCACCAGATTGAGCTCCTTGTCCACTATCAAATGTTGTGCTTGATTGAGCTCACTGCCAAGTTGAATTCTCTGTACCATTGCCTTGAAATAAGTTGCTATGATGAAGGCAATTCCTTGAAATAATTGAAAGAAAAACCTCATGACCAACCATGTTGTAGAATGGGGAGCCAAGGGAAATGGGCCATTGTTGTTCCATGAAGCACTAGGAGAGAACTCAACTTGGTGATAAGCCTCTCGTAATT
Source organism: Dipteris shenzhenensis (assembly GCF_047967505.1). Lineage (NCBI taxonomy): Eukaryota > Viridiplantae > Streptophyta > Polypodiopsida > Gleicheniales > Dipteridaceae > Dipteris > Dipteris shenzhenensis. The sequence goes on along the minus strand of NC_141616.1, from coordinate 49,911,369 downwards.
GAGCACATCCTTTGGCAATGGGGAAGAAAAACTCAACTTGGTGATAAGCTCTAACACATTGATATCATGCGTCAGTGTGTTGGAGCTCACCACCATATTGAGTCCCTGTCTGCTATTGAATGTTGTGCTTGATTAAGCTCACCTCCAAGTTGAGTTCCCTCTTCTAGTGCCTTTAAAGAAGTTGCTATGAAAAAGGCTTGTTTCAATTACGAGGTGCTCGTATTGTCCCTTGCATACGAGGAGTTCCAGGTCAAAATTGCAAGAAAGTCCTAACTATGATAGCACTACAAGGTGCTCTCTTGCATACAAGGCACCAGGTCATATAGCCCATCATGGACATGGTACCTGTGCCCATAAATAGAATAAAGCAGATGCCACTTTCACTTTCCTCCCTTTAATCCTTCAACCAAGATCAGTCTTAAAACCAATCTTTGATGGGAAGATTAAGAGCAAAGTCTTAATCTAGTAATTTGAAGTTATGGTAGCATGTACATGCAAGCCCTTTCACTACAAATTTGTCACATGCATACATGGGGCAAGCTAGCAATAGGCTAAGTTGATGCATGTTACATTGTCTCAGGTTTGATTAAGTCTCCCTTTTGATAATAATACCTTGCATTATAAGTTTCATGGTAAGTCAACTCTTCAAACTTTTTCCCAAACCAACTACTGAGCGTGTTCTATAGTCGCAAGCTTTAACTCATTTGAGTAATCTTAGATGTAGCTAACGATGGGTGTCCTAACCACCACAAATCAATGAAATATTGAGGAAAAGATGCCTTGATCAATCACCATCTTATATCTATATGATTGTGCTTGTATGCAATTCCAAGATAAAGAATTAGAGGATGAGAGTGAAACCCCTTGCCCTTCATTCCCTCAACCAAATGTCGGTTTTAAAACTCTGATCTTGGTTAAGGGGATGAAGGGCAAAGGGTTTCACCTTCACCTTCAGCCCCATCTCCTATTCCAAGTTAAGCTTAACAATAGATTCCATTCTAGTGAAGAAAATTAGACAAATATGTAACCCCAAACTTAGGTTCAATATAAATGCTAGCATCCCCAAATTTACATACATAATATTTGAAAACTTGAGCTTGTACAAAAAGCTTTCAGATTGGAGAAATTTCCAAAAACTAATTTGAATATTTTCAAATTTTGAATTCTAGACCAATTACTAAACTTTTTTTTTCTATCCTCCATCGAGATCGGTTTTAAAATCAATCTTCATGCAAATTTTGAAATTAGAGTTAAGGGAGAAATTTGAAATTTCTTTGAATTCTTGAGAGTTAACAGAGTTCATACTACTATATTTAGTGTCCTGACAAAGAGAGAGAGAGAGAGAGAGAGAGGGGGGGGAGGGAGAGGGAGAGAGAGAGAGAGAGAGAGAGAGAGAGAGAGAGAGAGAGATTTTGAGAGCATGAGTGAAAGAGAGGACTTTGAGTGTGTGTGTGCGTGTAAGAGAGAGAGAGAGAGAGAGAGAGAGAGAGAGATTTGAAAGAGACAGTCAGAGAGAGAGAGAGATTATGAGAGCATGAGTGATATCAGAGAGGACTTTGAGAGACTCACTATGTGTGTGTGAGAGAGATAGAGAAGCAAGTGAGCTTGAAAGTTAGAAAGAGAGAGAGAGAGAGAGATAGAGAGAGATTATGAGAGCGTGTCACTGAGTGAGTGAGAGAGGAAGTCTTTGACAGTGTGGGAGAGAGAGAGAGAGAGAGAGAGAGAGAGAGAGAGAGAGGGTGAGAGAGAGAGGGTGCTTGAGAGAGAGTGTGTGTGTGTGTGACAGAGACTCTGAGAGAGCATGAGAGAGAGACAGCGTGTGTGTGTGTGTGTGTGAGAGAGAGAGAGAGAGAGAGAGAGAGAGAGAGAGTGTGTGTGTGTGTGTGTGTGAGTGAGACTCTAAGAGAGAGCGCTCACCTCATATTCAAAATGAATCTCAAGTGTGGCGATGGAGCATGCGATGGCAACGTCCTCCTAGAGCCTGATGCAGACAAAAACGTCCTTATAGTCCCAGATCCTACTACAGATAATGAGGTCCTGCCAGAGTGTGATGAAGAATCTCATCTTCATGTAGAATCTAGAGATCTAGTTCTTGATGCAAACTTTGACAAAGATGCCGATTCTTGGAGTGGACCGGATTGTGAGGGCAATGGTGATGGCGATGGCGATGGGCAGTGTGCAAAAGATGCAGATCTTTATGGTGATGGCGATGGCGATGGGTAGCATGTAGACGACTCTACAGAGCATGATGGCGATGGCGATGTCAATGGGTAGCGTGCAGAGCTTGATGGTGATGGCGGACTCCAAAGCATTGGAGGCACTGCAGCTCATGGTGGCGATGATTTGGAAGGACCTGGTAAGCTACGACTCCAATAGCTTTGGGCCTTTAGGTTTACGTTTAGGGTGGTTACTTAGTCTAGGCTAATTACTCATATTGGTTTAGGTTTAAAATGTTAGTTTAGGTTTAATTTGGGTTTAGGATAGTTACTATGCTAATTAGTCATATTAGTTTAGGTTTAAACATTAGTTAAGGTTAAACGTTAGTTAAGGTTTATACGTTATTTTAAGGTTAAATGTTAGTTTAAAACATTAGTTAGTCATATTAAGGTTAAACATTAGTTCAAGTTTAGGATTAAACGTTAGTTTATGTAAAAGTATGGACAAATGGAACTTTGTATGAATATAAAATATTTAGTATGAATTATTATAGAATATTTTAATCTTATTAAGAAAAATATTTCCAATGGAATGTATTAATATGAGTAATTTTATTGCGTTTGTACTATGTATCTTAGTACACTTTAATCATTAAAATATGTTTTGATAAGGAGAAATATATCAGATATATTTAGAACCCCATAATAAAGCATTTTAATATATTTAGTTAGGGATAAATAAAACATTTGTTAGGGAATTTGAATTAAATGTTAGTTAGAATAAATAAAACGTTAGTTAGGGAATTAAAATAAAATGGTAGGTAGGGAATTTAAACAAAACGTTAGTTAGGAAGTTAGTTAAAATTAATCATTTTTAGTTTAGGTTTAGGATAAATTTTTAGGTTCAAAGTATTATTATAAGTAATTTTATTATTTTTTTACTATGTATTTTAGTACACTTTAATTAAAATATGTTTAGAACCCCACAATAAAACATTTAAATATATTTTAGTCCACACCACACATGAGAGTCCAAGGCCAACTTCAAAACTGATCTTAATTAAACTATCCCATGATGAGAGATGCAGATCGGTTTTAAAATTCATTCTCCATAGGACATGATGGAAACCATGATCAGTTTTAAAATTGATCTCAAACTTTCATCCTTCACAACATGCATGAGAGTCCAAGATCGGTTTTAAAATTGCTCACTTGAGTGTTAAGCACTGTTACCAATCCATCAAACCTTGGTGGACATATCTGGAGACACCGCCGAGCTAGCTCTTCGCTAGACTTTTGTATCCCAAAACCAGCCATTTGGTCACATAGATTTTTGATTCGGGTTATGAATGCCTTCGCTGTTTCTCCTTTATTAAACTTCTCAAGTTGCAAGCTAATTCTCCAGGTTCTAGATCCTTGTCAGATTTCGCATCTCATACTGACTCTTCAATATGTTCCAGGCCACAGTTGCCTTAGATGTATGCTGAATCAAGGTCAAAACACTATTAGTAGTACTTGTAATCAGGGCACATAGAGCATCTGCATTCCTACATTTCCAAGCTTATAGAAGGTCGGCATTAGGAGGTATTGTACTTCCCGAATTTGCTGGGTCGGGGGTCCTTTGTGGTTCTAGGTCAGTCCCCAGTACTGTCTCCATAAGCTCATATGAATCCAAAATAGCAGTAATTTTAAACTTCCACAAAGTGTAGTTCGTACCATCTAGCTTGCCTTCAGTGAAGGCTAGTGGGTGAATCCTCAATGCCTGGATTGTTGGTGCAGCAGCAATTGTTGAACTCGAGCCACTTCTTGTTGCCATCACTTCGTATGCTGTTGAAGCCGTCACCTCTCTTCTATTCTTCGATCCTTAGAGCCGCTTAGGCTCTCATACCATGTTAAATTACACGACGCAATGGAACAAAAACTGAACAAAGAATAGAGAGTACACAGCAAACTGGAGATGAATAAAAATTTCCTTCAATACTGATGTAGTACAGATGATGGCTCTATCCACCTGTGTGCTCCAACAATGGAGCTTAGATGGGGATCTAGACAGATACTAGGTGAAGAGCTACTAGCTAGAAGATCTCTACTAGAAGACCTAATCTGGTACAATGGACTGGGGAGGTCGCCTCTTTATAGCTATGAGGGTGGTAGTCGAATCAACATAGTCGATGGAACTGACCAGTCAACCTAATAGAGCAACTGACCTATGGTCACCGTTTCACCCAGAGCCATCTGAGATCATTTGAGGCTCCAAATGGGCCCTGTAACCCAAGAGTGGGCTGCCCCAGGAAATGCTCCATCTACCCTCAGTGCGGTCAGTCATGGGATGCCTTCCCGCACTTGCATGTAGCCTAGTTGGCGGTGTGCCAACTCTATCTAAAGCCGTCCAGCCATCAGGCCACACATGGACCCCATCTGGTGTCCAAACCAAGACCTACCAGATAACCGAGCTACTCAAATGTCTTCTCCTCATATGGGGGGCTTACAAGTAGAGTTAGTTGGTTCCTGCATAGTTACACGAGAGTGGAGCATTGATATCTAACACCCCCCCTCAATGTCCACCCGCAAGTGAACTTTCTTTTTGGGCCCAACAATGCCAAGTCGATGAAGATGCCTCTCTAGCAAGTCTCTTCCAAGAGCCTTCGTGAAGATGTCTGCAGCATTCTCTGTAGTCGAACGGTACACCAAGTCGACCTCTCCATCCATGATGAGCTCGCGTACAAAGTGATATTGAATCTCAATGTGTTTTGTGCAAGCGTGGAACATAGGGTTCTTTACAATCGCCATGCAACTCTGATTGTCACATGATAACTGCGTAGGCTTGTTCTACACTGCACCCATGTCCCCTTGAATGCTCCTCAACCACATTGCCTCGTAAGAAGCAAAGCATGCTGATTTTTGTACTCGGCCTCCGTAGAAGAAAGAGCAACTGTGGGTTGCTTCTTGCTGACCCATGACACAGCTCTAGATCCAAGTAAGAAACAATAACCTGTCACTGATCTCCTGCTGTCCACGTCTCCTGCCTAATCGGAGTCACAGAATCCAGTCAAGATGTTGCCCTTGGTATAGGTGATGCCATAATCAAGTGTGCCTTTGATGTATTTCCGCACCCGCATCCCTGCCCTCCAATGGTTCTCTCGAGGCTTATTGGAAAACTTGCTTAGTACACCAGCAGTCACAAAGCTGATGTTTGACCGTGTGTTGCACAAGTAAATCCAGCTACCCACAAGCCTTCTGTACTTCGCTTCGTCCACCAGTGGTGATGAATCCTCGTTTGAGAGCTTCACGTCAACCTCCATAGGGGTACCAACTATCTTGCACTCAACCATGCCAAATGCCTTCAGTATCTCTCCAGCATACTTCAGCTGTGAAATGAAGATCTGTTTTGGCTCTTGCCAAACTTCAATCCCCACTTCAATCCCCAAATAGAAATGCTTCAGTCCGAGGTTTGTCATTTCAAACTCTCTTCCTAGCAAATGCTTTGTCTGCGAGATCTTCTCTTCATGGTTTCCTGGTATGACAAGTTCATCCACATAAAGGACCACAATCATACACCTGCCTCCTTCTCTGAAGATATATAAATTTGCATCAGATGGGCTCCTCCTGAACCTGTTTTGTAGAAAGTAGGCATCAATTCACTGGTACCATGCTCGTGGGGCCTGTTTCAGCCCGTAAAGTGCCTTCTTCAGTTTATAGACTTTACCTTCTAAACCAAGGATCTCAAAACCTAGTGGTTATTCCATGTATACCTCCTCCTTGAGATCTCCATTCAAAAAGGCAGATTTTACATCCATCTGAAACACGAGCCAACTTCCCTGGGCAGCTAAAGCCAAAACACTGCGAATTGTGGTTAGTCAAGCTGTGGGAGCAAAAGTATCATGATAATCAAAACCATGTACTTGTGCGAATCCTTTTTCCATGAGCCAAGCCTTGTACTTATCCAACATGCCACTTGGTTCTGATTACCTTGCATTTTGGTGTCGATCCACAAGGTCCCAAGTGTTGTTCTTCATTATGGAGCTGTACTCTGACTACATAGCCTCCACCCACTTGGTTCTGATTACCTTGCATTTTGGTGGTCGATCCACAAGGTCCCAAGTGTTGTTCTTCATTATGGAGCTGTACTCTGACTACATAGCCTCCATCCACCTATCATCACCCTGTGCCTCTTCAAGACACTAGGGTTCTTTAGCATGGATCACCTTTGTCATCAAAGCATAGTTGACCAAGTGTTCCTACGCCCTTCTTTGCTCCTCTAATCTCTTGGATCCACTGTGTTCGGATGGTTCCTCCTCAATGACTAGAGGTTCTCTGTGGTCCAAAAGCTACTTTACCCACTTCGGGAATGGCCGTTGCCATTGTGGTTCTATAGGCTCTTCTTCCTCTTCTTTATCTTGAATCCTCCCAAGCACGATTGGGGGATTTCGGTCTGCTGTTGGTGGTTGTACTGGATGGATATCCTGGTCCTGGTTGTCTGGGAAGGAAGCATCCTCCTCCAATTGATGCGGCTGTTCTGAGAAGACCACATCATGACTTACGATTACCTTCTTAGTAACAGGGTTATAGACATGGTAACCCTTCCCCTCTTCATTGTAGCCCAAGAAAATACACTTTTGGCTCTTCGGTTCCCATTTGGTCCTATTAGCATCAGGGACATGCAAAAAACAGTCACATCCAAAAATTCTGAAATGTGCAGCTGAAGGTTTCTTATCGGAAAAGGCCTATAGTGGAGTCATCCCATTCACAACCTTCGTGTAGCTATGATTCAGAATGTAAACTGCCATGTTACATGCTTCAACCCAGAAAGTCTTTGGCAAATCTTTCCCTTTCATCATACTCCTGCCCATTTCGTAGATGATGCACATCTTGCATTCTGCTACTTCATTTTGCTGTGATGTATGTGGCGGGGGTTTCTGCCTCTTGATCCCGTGACTTTTGTAGTAACTTTCAAATTCACTTGATGTGAACTCTCCACCTCTGTCTGATCTCAACTTTTTTACCTTCCTCCCCGATTCTTTCTCGACCATTACATGCCATTCCTTGAACTTACTAAAAGCCTCGTCTTTAGTCTTCAGGAAGTATATCCATATCCTTGTACTATAGTCGTCGATTAGCGTCATGAAGTAGTAGGAACCACCCAAAGCTTTTGTCTCCATCTTTCCACAGACGTACATGTGAACGAGCTCAAGAGGAGCCTTTGCCCTGCTGGCCTCTTTAGGAAAGGGATGCCGATGCTGCTTGCCCATCATGCAAGCTTCACATACATCGGGCAGATCTGCAATTTCTGGAAGGTCTACAATCATTCCACTTTTATGCATCTCCTTTAAAGAACTAAGGTTTAGATGACCAAACCTCTCATGCCACAGCTTAGTGTTCTTGACATCCGCTCGAGCACTGAAAGTTGAGAGTTCATAGATGTTGTTGCGCCGTGTACCTTTACCAACAACCTTCCCTTGAAGATCGAAAATCTGTGCGCCATTCTTATCGAAGTGGACTTTGAGGTCCCGATCTGTGATTATAGAAACAGACAACAAGTTCCTCTTGATATCTAGCACATTAAAAACATCGGACAACTGTTTTACAACTCCATTTGACTTGAGAGCAATCGTACCTTTTCCTTTTGCTGGACATTTTGCATCATTGCCGACTACTACCAGGATGTCATTCCCTACCGGCTGTAGAGAGGTATACCAATCCTTCCGACTCGTCATGTGGCAAGATGCACCACTATCAATAATCAATGGTTCATCTACAGGTACATGAACTGCCTCCATGCAAATCTCCTCAATTGCTTCAAACAGCTCTACTGGTACTACCTACGCGCTGTTGCTGGACTCTTTCTTTACTCCGTTCTTATTTGTAATCTTCTTTCAGCACTCATTCTGCTTGTGCCTTGCCTTGTTGCAATAGAAGCACTTGATCTTCTTCTTTCTCTTTTTATCATCAGAAGAAGATGGGTTACCAGAGTCCTTACCCTTACCTTTCTTTGATCCAGTGTAGAAAGCCAAATCTTCTCCAGTCCTCGTCTTTTGATGCATCTCTTCCTCTAGAAGCATTGCGCTGAAATCCTCAAAGTTGAGGGGCGGATTTCTATTCTATGTATTCAACGTTGTAACAAGACCATCATACTTTGGTGGGAGAATCTGTATGCACCTTCATGCTAGATTCTTGCTGGTGATGGTGATGCCAATCGCAGTCATCTGATCGCGTAGATTCTTCACCCTGGTGATGAACTTCTCTGCCGCTTCAGACTCAGATAGCTTCTCGTTTGCAAGTTGAGTCTCCAGATTCTGAATCCGTGTCTGATTCGTGGTCTCGTAATGATTTTTCAAGACCGTCCATGCCTCCTCCACTGTGGTGACATGTTGAATTAATGCCATGACAGAATCACTTACATTGCAGACAATAGAACACAGCGCATCTGCATTTCTTGTTGTCCACATGAGAATCTCATCTGCACTTGGTACTATCTGTTGTGCTGCATTGGTCGGATTCGGTCTCGAAACCGGTTTCAGGTCCACCCCAGTAGCAATATCCCAAAGCTCGTATATGCGCTTAGGATGGTCTTCATCTTGAACTTCTAGAGTGGATAGTTAGAGCCATCCAACTTTCTGATTTCGTTGAATGGTGTGATTCGTAGTCTTGCATCTCTCACAATCTGCTCGCAAACAAAAACACACTACCAAATCTTCTTTCTAGAGTCCAGGCTCTGATACCATGTAAGAAAACAATACAACGTCCGTGCTCAATAGATAACAGGATCTTGTACGAAAGAGAGAAAACAGATAGTATGGAGAATCAAAATTTTGATTACTGTAAAATTGATACAATAGATGGCACTGCCTCCCAACTGTGTGCTCCTGTGAAAAAAGCTTCGATGGCATGCTGGAAATAGTAGAGGACGGAGGCTGGATGCTAAGGAATCAAGGTTACTGTAGCCAGATAATGAAATAGGCTTCACGGGCTTGCTCTTATATAGCCACCACAAGTAGTCGGTTAGAGCCAATTGGGTGATCGACCCAGTCTGCCCAAAATGGCCGACTAGGGGTTGGGACCACCGACCACACGATAGAACTGTTTGGAGCATCTGAGATCATCTAAGGCTCCAAACGGGCCTCGCAACCTGAGAATGGGCTGCCCTAGGAAATGATCCGTCTACCCTCAGTGCAGTCAGTCATGGGATGCCTTCCCGCACTTGCATGTAGCCTAGTTGTTGGTGTGACAACTCTATCTAAAGCCGTCCAGCCATCAGGCCACACGTGGCCCCCATCTAGTGTCTAAACTAGGACCTACCGGATAACCGAGCTACTCAAATGCCTTCTCCTCATATGGGGGGCTTACAAGTATCCAATCCTGGGAATATGCATCATCTGAAGTGGTAAGCAACTCTGCAGATAAACTAGACATGAAGAGAACATCATTGTCACTATCATGTGTGACTGCATTGATCTCCTCGATCTTCACTTTTCCTTTGTCATCCCTTGGACTCTCTTCCTTTTGATTTGCACCCCAATTTGCATTCTTTTTCTTATTCTTTTGCTCTCTTTTCAGCTTGTAGCAATCCTTTTTCATATGGCCCTTCTTGCCACAATGGTAACACTCAATGTTCCGTGCCCTGGATTTGCTACGAGACTTCCCTCTTTCTTGGGACTTCCCCCTGAACTGTGATCTACCCCTTTGCACATTTAAGGCTGCATCCTGCTTGTTGCCATCCATAGACTTCCGTCTAATCTCCTCGGCCAACAAGCTACCAACAACATCATCAAATTTCAATACTCCACCAGGTGCAGAGTTACTGACAGCTGTACGGAAGGTATCCCATGAGGATGGCAATGAACATAAGAGAAATATTGCCCTAGTCTCCGCATCAAAATTCATTTTCTGAGCCTGAAGCTGGCTGAAAATAATATTGAATTCATTCAAGTGAGAAGCAATGGAGACCCCTTCCTTCATCTGCAGCTCAAACAACCTCTTCATGAGGTAAACTTTATTAGAGGCAGTTTCCTTCTCATAAGTGGCACACAGTTTCTTCCACAAATCTTCCGTAGTCTGCTCATTTACTACTGTGAAATAAACTGACTCTGCAAGATGAAGTCTAATAGTAGATTTTGCTAATGCATCCAACTCATTCCAATCATCCTCAGACATATTTGCAGGCTTAGCTTCAATCCCTGCCAAGGGTTTAATCTGCTTCTTTTGAATAAGCACATCCCTTATCTGTTCTTTCCACAAAGAAAAGTTTGTCCCATCAAAATTTTTAATGCTGAAAAACTCCTTTTCAGATGTGGAAGAGGATGCCATGATGCAAATGAAACAAAATCCCAAATGCTAGTGCCTCAAGAGAAAATCACACCAAATACCAGGTGCACCCAAATGTGTATGCCACAATAGAGTGAAATATCACCAAAAAACTTAAAACTCAAATCATCTGACTCATGTGCATATACTATGCATCCATATGAGCAAATCTGGCCCAAAAGAAAATGCCAATAAGTGCCAAATGACTCAAGCATAAACACCATCCACTAGCATATGCATCAATAATGTCTCATCCAAGAGAGCATAGCACTATCAGTGCATCACTTGCAATGTGTCAAAGCTGTCCCTCAGCATAAAATAGCATCCATGTGCAAAGCGTCCATAAAAATAGCATCCCACAAGGCAATTTGGGCCTATCAGCGCATCCAACAAGGATCGCAATGCATCCAAATGGCCTATAAATCATCCACTGCAACCCAATGCACACCACGAATGAGCGTACACTGCTCAAACTGCAACCAGAGTGATCTGCATAAGGTATGCTCAAGAAATCATAGTCCCACGGTAATGAGCGCTACTGAAAATAGAACCTGAGATGCCTCAAAACATGGGCGCCATTGCATAATCGGACTCAGCAAGAAAATCTGCAAATATCTCTCTTCTGCCAAAACTCCAAAATCCCAACCGATGAGTGAGAAATGGGAGTCAACACTTATCCACTGCCATGTGGTATAAATCTAAGGTTTCAAAACCTTAGTATGAAAAATGCATAACAGAGAGACGAAATCGAATACACAGAGATTTATAACTCTGAAAATCCTCCACCGAATCACGCAAGAACTGATAGGTAGGGGTTTTTGGGCGTCCGGAATGCAATGGGACAGACGGTTTTGGAAACCGTGGCCTCAATCACTGGGTCCAACACACGGACTGAAAAACGTTTTTGGAAACAGAGCTATCTGTAAACTCCACCGGAGTGCGAATGATGAGCAACATAGAAGTTTTAGGACCTCCTGAGTCCACCGGAACTGACAGATCTGCAAATGGTTGCTCCAAACTTGAGTTCCAACACCCGGGCAAAAAACGCAGGAATTGACACAGTGAGTCAGAAATCCACTGAAATGATCTCAGATTCAAGAATGAAGGTGTTTCCAAGCTCCTGAAGTAATGTGGACACCAAAAGCAAGCAATAGTTGCCTCCACAAGTCAATACGGAGTCTCTGTCATCGAACGGAACAGGGAAAAGCTCAAAAAACGACTTTTTCTTTGAAAGCTCTTAACAGGCTCTCAAAACCACTTCGTAAAGCCAAAGTGACTTTTCCAAAGGTTCCTCCAAGGTCTCTGCACACTCGGATGCAAGTAAAGTCACCCACAAAGCTTCCCACAGAGCTTCTCCTTCTTCCCACAGAGCTGCTGAGCTTCCAGCATTCACGCACGCTCAGCTAGATCACTCGGGCTCTGATACCAGTTGAGAGTGCTCTCAATGGAAGCAAGAATGGAAGAAGGAGAGAGAGCGAGAGAGAGAGAGAGAGAGCCACACAAGTTTTGGTGGGTGCAGAACCACCCTAATCTTCTTTTTCATTCATTTATATATGTGTTTGAGTATTGTACATAACTGGGGTTAAGGCACAGTGACCTTTAACCCCCACAGCAACTAGAGTGATCTGCATAAGGTATATCTAAGAAATCGCAGCCCATGGCAATGAAAGCCACTAGTAAAAATAGAACCTGGGATGCCTCAAAACATGGGCATCACTACATAATCGGACTGAGCAAGACAATCGACAAATAGCTCTCTTCTGCTATAACTCCAAAAATCCCAACCGATGAATGGGAAATGGGGAGTCAACCCTTAGAATTGGCTTGTAATCCAAAAATCAAAGGTTTGAATCTTTAAATGGATTTTTGTCAGAGAAACAAACGATTCAGTGCCTCAAAGAGACATAACTTCTCCAAATCTCTACAAAATCATGCAAGAGTTGATGAGTAGGGGTTTTTAGGCCTTCAAAATGCAATGGAACAAACGGTTTTGGAAACCTTGGTGTCAATCACTGGGTTCAACACACGCACCAAAAAACGTTTTTGCAAATAGACATGTTTGTAAACACCACCAGAGTGCAAGTGATGAGACTTACATGCTTGAATTGTATAGTCCATATTCGATTGAATGTGGCCATAGACATCCTCTTATATCCTAGTTGTCCCAAGGTTGTATTAACCTCGTTTAAAATTACTAATTGTTGACCCATCTTCTCCTGCTTGGATTTTGTGTGGCATTTTCCCGACATTCTTCTCCACAAGAGCCCTATGTTTCCATGGATGGCTCTATGCACACCCTACTCGTACTTCCCTCTATACCTATAAAATGAGGTCTTTGGGATGCCATATATTTTATACCATGTCAATGAACACGCATCCTTCCCATCAATGACAAAATTATATCTTTGTGTACCCACATTATCAACACAATTCAATGAGTCAAAAATATCATACACATAGTTAATACATGCTTCCAAGTCCAAGCTCCAAAAGTAGCTATGAATCTCTTCTATTGCTTCCCAGCTAGTGAGTTGGCAACATTTTTTAGCACAGCAATTAGTTGTATCCACTTGTAAAATATCGTCCATACATAACCTTAATGTAGAAGCCTTTTGAGCAAAAACCCTCGCCTTTTGATTCACCATATAATGAAATCTCTTTTTAATGTAGATTGAGTCATTGCTGGGTATGAAATCCTCACAATGGATACATAACTAGATGTCTTTATTTTTTTGAAAAGTTATCGTTGCTCCTCATGAATTCCATTGTATTTTGTTTAAGTCGTTGATGATATATTTTCTCCATCATTTTAATGGTGTTAATTTAATACATTTCTAGCCAATTTAGTATGATTTTCACCGATTCTGGGTATCAAAAGTTTATTTCTGTCAAATCTTGAAGGAAATTCACTATCACGCAGAAGGGAAAAGTGTCCGGGACATAAGTCCAGAATGCCCAAATTCACACTGTGGCAATCTTTGGACTTTCTAGGGTCCTGGCTATTGGGATATGTGTGATCAAGGGCTTGCTCTATGGTGCATGTGTGCATGTGTGCATCTAGGGGAGTCACATGTGTGTTTGTGTGTTGTAGAGGCACATCAAGTGTTATGATGTGTCTAGTGTGTGACCTAAGTGATGATGTAAGCCAAAGGCCCCCACATGGGAGGTTCCTTTGATTTAGGCCATTCCCACTGATGTAGGGGCTGATTGCCACTTATGTAGGGAAGGTGCTACCTTCTCCCCCTTTCTATAAGAGAGAGTCACCTCTCTCACAATCAATAGAGAACAACATTTTGGTTTCATCTTGTGCTCACACTCCTCTTCCAAGATGCATATATTCTATCCCACGTGATTCTACACTTGGTATCAGAGCTTTAGGTTCTAGATCTAGCCTAGCCTAGCATTAGATGCTCTCTCCAGCATGAACTACTAGTTTTTCAAAGATTCCTCATCATCTCCATTTTTCCTCTTTCCTTCCAAAATTTTGTGTGAGCTTATTCTCTACCTACAAGCAACTATTCTCTAAGCCCTTTGTGCTATAGAACCATCTTTGTAGGGTGCCCCTTCAACTCAAAGCTTGTCACGAAATTGCGCCTCCATCACATGTGCCAACAAGAAGACTGTCTGCTGATGTATCGCGTAATGCCGCCTTTGTGGTCACTCATTTGCAAATTCCTCTGAGCACAAGTTGGGCGACACTACAAGCAAGCTGCTGATGAAGTCTGAGCCTGTTTGGTCAAGTATTGGAGGAGCAACAAACAAAAGACTAGTCGATTTTGTCAAGCTTCTACATGGCGACCTGATGCAACATTGTGCCTCTTCTTGCTGGTAGCCTTGGTTTGGTATACTATTGTTCTTTCTGCATAAAAGTCCCCTTGAATAGATCTATGAGCTATGCGAATTGCACCCTCCAATCTACCCTGGTCTCTGTTGATAGAATTTTGCATATTTTGGTCAAAGGGTGTTGAGCAATCACCATAAGTGTGGGGCTGCCATTATTTACCACAAACTTTCATTGCTTTGATTGTACTTGAGTAGTAGAACTCAGTCATGGAGCTCATAAGTGTCCTTATACTTTGCATTTAGAATGATGACTATGTGATTCTCTTTCGATGAGTACTAAGCACAAGTAAGTAGAGAAGTTTGATGGAACTAGTTTCCATACTTGGCAAACAAAAGCTAAGTTTTTGCTTATGAAAAAGGAGATATGGAATGTTGTGAATGGAAAGGAAAAGAAGTCTACAAAAGAAGAAGCTAATTGGTTGATCAAAGACAAGAAGGCTCTTGCTATCATTGCTTTGGGATTAAGTGACTCATACATTCACCACATTGATGGCTTTGAAACTTCACATGAAGTTTGGAATCATCTTCTCACAGTATTTGGTGCACAAGGGAAATACTTCAAATATATCTTGCTTATTAAGTTCCTTTGGATACAATTGGAAAATTGAATGTGTTTTGTGACCTAAGTGATGATGTAAGCCAAAGGCCCCCACATGGGAGGTTCCTTTGATTTAGGCCAGTCCCACTGATGTAGGGCTCTCTCAGCAAAAGTTTTAGAAAATCAAGTTTTTGGGTTGCATGATCAAATTTTGTACATAATGGAAAAAAGTTAGTCAATGTTCTTGACAAGCCTAAGTGTCAATTGGCTATTGGCAATGTTTGGATCACCTAAAATCATGTCATTATTGTGTATGATGCTTTTTCTATCGACAAGCATACGCTAAGGGAGGGAGACATTAGGCGAGATGACTGCTAAAATTGGGCTCGAGCTCAAAGAATATGTAGTAGACAAGTGCAATGGTGCTTGGGAGAATTGGCAAACAATGGAATTCATAGAAAAGAGAGGAGCATGCTAGGAACACAAGCTTATCTTGAAATTGTTGGAGACTACATCGACATAGTCTTATCTCCACATTTGAATCTTGTGGATCGAGTCTATCTTGCGGGCAAAGTCTCTTTTTTCTTTCAAATTTGGAGGTCTTGGATTGTTCATCATGCCAACTATACGTTGAATACAAACTTCATAACTAAGGAAGCTTTCTTAGATGTGCAGCTCTCATGCCATTTTGTGGTCCTACTGATCAAGTACTTTAGAGAATTTTGTCCAGGCCTAAGGTGTCCTTTACATCTTACAGGTTTAGATGCAGTTGAAATCTTCTTCACCAAGATTGGAAGCATGGTGGGACAAGAACATGCTTATGACTTGATGGATATGCTACATAGTGCAGGTAGTATGAATAGGCTTGCATGCTTTGAATGAAAAGAGGATAACTTCCTCTATTTACAAGGGCACATAAAAAGCAAGAACATGTCTAGAGAGAATTGAATCTCAAAGAGAACATGCGAGAAGCTAATCTAGGGGACTATGAGTGTGTGTCAACTGATGATAAAATCATCGAAGCATTGAAGAAGGGACTAAAAAGTGCTCAAGAAAGGTGTGAAGTTTGCATATGAAGCCAAAGGGTGAGAATATGAATTGGTGGATGGAACCTTGGTCAAATGGATTTGTAGATGCTTATTCATAAGAATCTGATTCTAAAGAAGAAGACCAATGTCAAGCAGATCCTCGGGGGGGTCACTCATCATATGTAACCCTATCACGTGAGTTCAACAGAAGGATTTTTTTAATTTCCAAAATTTACAGAAATAAATATACATAAGGGACTATTTAAAATAGTTTTGAAAAAAATTTACAGATTTGTATAGAAAAGGGGTACATTTTATTAATGAAAAATTTACAGATAAGGGATTTTAGAAATAGGCCTTGAATGCACGTGATATAGAGGGATTATACATAGTGACCCCCCTGAGAGTAGATCATGTGTCAGAAATAGATGATAATGACAACGATGCCTCCATAAGTGAAATCAGACATATGGTGGATTCTCTCCTAGATGAACAAGAAGCAGTGAGCCTAGTTGTTACCATTGATGGTAAAACTCTCTTCAAGTCCACATTGGTATGCCAACTTAATGGAAATCCCACACTCTCTAAAGATAGACTCACAAGGGCTCACCAAGGAGTATACTACTCTAAGGAAGATATACCTCTTGCTACATCAAATGAGAACCTATTTGGAATAGGTTCCGATTATGCCATATTCTTTCACGAAGAACACAAAACAAGGAAAAGCAATCCAAGATCTTTGCAAAAAAAGAAAACACAAGCTATATGGTACCTTAGACGAGTTCAAAAAATGAGGAGAAAGGTTGGTGGGGGGTATGTGGAATATAAAAGAGGGTTCAACCTTTCAGATAGACCTTTTGGAGTAGAAGTCTAGCTTGGGTGGTATCAAAAGGAAAAAGGTTCAAGATGCTTCACATATGACCTTACAGACCTTAACATGATAAATATTGAGAGCATAATTGCATTGGCAAACCTCACCTTTGAGTGTAATAGCAATAAGTATACTTTAGATGAGAATGATTGGAATGTATTCAATGACTTTGTAAAGAGGCATTAAACGCACTTGGTAGGGGCTTCTTTGTAATCTTTCTAATATGATAAAAGCTTTATTACGATTATTACTATGCGCTGAGTTTAGTTTGATTTGTCTTGATGGATTTTTTAAATTATTTTTTTGCGAGACCTTGAATCACAGAAGTGGATGATTTGCAACCGCCTGGGTACTTTTGTTTATATGAATGCCATAAAGCAAGTTTGAAAATGCTATTTTGGCATCGGGTACAACAAGATGTTGTATGAATGTAGCCTCTATGGTTTGAATACCATGGTTTGATATGACTTAGTAAGGATTTTCATGGAAGAAAAAAAGTGGAAAGGTCTTCTATAAATGTGACAAAGAAGAATGATATTTCCATCTTTTGCTTCTCTAACAATCAAGACATGGAAAAAGTGGCAAGGCCTATCATGAATGTGGCTGAAAGCATGGTGTTTTAGTTTTCTCTTCTCTACTCCTTCTCTAACAATACAGAGATGGAAGAAATTACTAAGTCTCAGATATGCATTGTTTAAACAAGTTTCCAATGTTTCACATAAGAAAGCTCTAGATGTTTGTATTTGGCAAGGAATAAATATTATATATCGTCATTGAATGCTTTGTAAAATTGGGTAATCTATCATGCCTTATCCTAGCTGAAACACCCATACATATGGTTTTGTAAAAAATTGAAAGATATAAAGCATTTATAAAAGCTCCCAATCTTTCATGTAGTACCTTTATAAAGGTTGTTTCTTGAGCTCTTTACGTGTTTCAAGTGACTTTGCACAATTCTTTGCTCTTAGCATATGGCACACATGATTTGTCTTTTTTGATATTTGTTTCTCTCAATTTTCACACATATATCTTTATTCTTTGTTTCTCTTGCCTTATGGCATCATCAAGACACAAACCCATCTTAAACTTATGCATTGCCCATTATTGCAGTCGGTACCTCACTTTTTCATGTGTAGATTCAAATAATGCAGGTGATGTAGAGATCTTGCATTCTAAATATCTCATCCTAGCTAAAGGGAATCCAAAAGTAGTAGTGTATGACTCACATAAGGACTTTTAAAATTCCTCTAGGAAAATAAATATACTTACAGAAGGGGATTTATAAAATTTACCAAAATTTACAGAGGGGATACTAGAAAATACTAGAAATAGGTTACATAGGGATTTAGAAAGAACCCTTGAAAGCACGTGATATAGACATATTACACTAAGTGACCCCCTCGAGGTACTTGATAAGTTTTTGTTTATGCTTGGAATTTAATTCCACAAGAAGTATCCACACGGTGCATTGTAGAAGTTGAGAAGTTGCTGTTAGAGATGGGATTCCATGGATGACATGTTAAACTTAACGAGGATAAGAAAATGTCTAGGGCAACATAGAATCTTCTTGCAAAAGTGTCCATAGGTGGAGGGAAGGCAAGGAGATTCCTATCAAACCACAATCTCGACAAAGACAAACATACATTGTCTCAAAGTAGTCTGGGTTGGGAATATTGGAAAGCATTGTGTGAATGCACGACCAATAAGGCTTCTCATCAATTTTATTTGAGGGGTTTTCTAAATACCCCTTGAATGCATGTGATACATAGGGTTTGTTAGTAGTGCACCCATGGATATCCTTGGCATCATCAGAGACATGGAGTGTAGGATTAACAATCTCAAAGAATAGATTGTTGATGAAGGAGCATAGAGGGAGGCCAGAAGTCGACAAGGCTCTCCTTTGACAAAGATGGAGAGAGAGGAATTTAATGCAAAGAGGCGCACAAAGAGGGAAGAGTATTCAAAGATAGCAGAGAGTAAAAGACTTTTATGGAATATTATTAAAGCATGACAAGATCTGCTACACTTCTTAAGTAACCTTAGTTATTGCAACTCTTGGTGGGGGCGATTTGATGCGGATGCTGAAAGAACAATAAGGGCCTCACAAAGAAATTATCAAGAAACAATTTGTGACTTACTTGAATTTCTTCCTTCATTGTAAGTATGTTGAGGATATAGATGTGGAGTCAATGAAAGATTGGGTTGCTAAGAAGATAAGAGATACTAATGATGAGATCTTCTAGATTTGTTCGAACAATCTTATTTTGTATTCTATGCAACATCGGATAAATCTTATTTTATATTCTCTGCAACAAGCTTGGTAGGGTTGATTTGAAATCATATTTTGTATTCTATGCAACATCAGATAATCTTATTTTGTATTCTCTAGACAACAAGTTGGTAGGGCTGAGTAGATCATATTAGAATTGCTAATACAGTTTGTTTAGATTATCTTGTATTCTTTGCAACAAGCCTAGTAGGTCTAAGCAGATCATATTTGTTTTTGAGTCGCAAATTCTCATCAATGTATAATATAAGGTCTTTTTTGACACCATATGGCTTTGAGTTATATGATAAACTTCTTTAAAAAATGTGATGTTCTCTTTTTTTAATGTACTCTAGTTTTAATAACATGTCATGTCATATTTTCTAATTTGATTTCTTAAAATCTTACTTTTTATCTCAATGTTTTGTTTTAGAAGAGCCTTTTTTTTCATGTTTAATTCAAAATTATCTCACAAAATGAATTTGGACAGTGCTCCAGTCCAAAATTAATGAAACAGGTGTTCTTAGCAACAAACTTGAATACCATAGAGATGTTTACAAATGGTTGAAGTCTGTTCGTATGAATGAGGCATGAGTTATCGTCATAGCATATTATGAGAAGTAAGTGACAAACCCCTACTTAGTTTTTCTCTTGCATTGCGAAGCTCATAGCACCCTTCGAACTTGATGATTTAGTGTGTATGGGACCTTTCACTAAGTGCGAGCCCTCCTAGACCTCAAGTGCATGTGTCGCATACTCCACTTGACTACCCCATCAAAATAAGTCTCTGTGTCTTCTTGACCCTTAAAGCATCAATTGTTGTGTTAACCTTAAAGTAGTGACTCAAGAAGTCATTGTATTGCCAGTCTCATTGCACTTATCGATAAGCTATGTCAGCAATATAGCAACGAATCAATATAGCAGAGACTCAATAAATCAATGACTCAATAAAGAATTTATTTAATAAAGTAGCGGGTGATATATGAGTGACTTCTTATAATATTGGTTCAATAAAGTAGTAGGTGATATATCAACAATTGCTTATAGCAGCGAGTCATGAGTCGCTACATTACCAATAAAGAAACAAGTCCTCAATCATTGCGCTAGCCTTGAAGTGGGGGTGGACCTCTGGAGTGACAATTGTGAGTTCATTAATTTCCACACGAAGTTTGACCTTAAGAACAAGGTGTGTAAAACTTTAGACCTTATGGCCAAAACTTTCAAGTTAAACAATCTCACAAATATTATCTCACAAGAAAAACTTTTGACTCACGAGGATTTGTTTGGAAACTATTATTCCCTCGTATAGATTTGGCCACAAGGTCAAAACTTCCCTTTGCTCCATCATAGTTAATTTTGCACACCACCTTGATTTCATAAAGTTTTGGCCACATGGTCAAAATTTCTCTAATGATTTATGATTATGTTGGCACCTTCTAGTCATCATAAATGTTTGGCCATATGGTCAAAACTTTTACAAGCTTTATAAGTGTGTATATACCATCTTGTGTGTGTGTGTGTGTGTGTGTGTGTGAGAGAGAGAGAGAGAGAGAGAGAGAGAGAGAGAGATTTGGATATTGTGGGGGGTGGGGGGGAGTGGGAGAGATACAACATGTAGTAGAATTAGTTGTTCAAAAATATTTTACTAACTAAGAGCTCTCATTTTACTTTATAGGCATCGTGAGTCAAGAAATACAGTGTGAAGATATGGTCAACTTGATGATTGACCATGAAGTTGTGGCTGTGAGGATGGTACATTCAATACATCCATCCGACACTTGCCATGGGAAACTTCTTCATGTTGAATTCCTATTGGTGTCAGTGGAGAAATGTTTTAATAGTAATGCACTTTTTCCATTTCCAATTGATGATGCATGCACAATTTTTGATGGTGTTGGTAGTTTTGTCAAGTGGACTAGTGAAAATGTAATGAAGGTACTACAAAACCATGATGGTACACAACACAATGCTTTTGAACATGAAAATGGCAAGATTAATCTATGCAATGGTGATGGGTCAGCAATGCAATGTGACAAGATGCTTGAAGATTATGATTGCATTAGTGTACATGATTGTTGGAGAGAAAGGAGAGTGGTTCTATGGTTAGAGGTAAAAACACAGAACCTTGGCACATGGATCATCCTTCTAGCATTCCCATATGAGGCTATTGATTTTGAACTCCTAGGAGACCTTGATGTAGGTGTAGTGGTGGATAGAACATATAATGCTAATGCATCATCAACTGTAAGTGATGATCTAAATTGTGTCAATTTGGTGAGGTGTCCAATCAAAAGACTCATATTTAAATCAAGCTGCAATAGCACTAACATCCTCCTCTCTTGCTGCTACCAAAGACATGGCCGTTGCCATCAATGCCCTGCCATGAATGTTCGATCCAAAGGCATTGATAGCAGCCAAGCATTGTACCAAAATGACTTTGTCAACATTCCGAGTAATGTTGGAGTATCCCATAGCACATGACAATGCCTTGCACTTCAACAGCTCCGAAGGACCTCAAGGAGAAAATTTGTTGTAAAAGACCACGATATGCTCTACGACTTTGCCAAGGTAATGGGCCAAAGAATGATCTCGCCCAAATGCGTTACGGACATTACCCCATCAAGATGAGAATTCATTAAGCTCAAATGCATCCTGCAACAATTCAACAAACATTAGAAGACCGACAAAACAAATTATATTGAAAGAACATCAAAATGAAAAATATTGTTCAAACTTACCAACCACTACAGCGTCATTGGGTTCTATCGCTTCCTCATTTGTAGTGTTTTTGGAACCAGATGCTGTGTGATGTTCCATTTGGGAGGTGGATGCTTTCTCCTGATCTGTGTTGGAGGTGGAAGCTTTTGCATGAGAGGGTTGTGCATCGTATACGGACATGTATGCATCCCTCATTGAAACCAACATTGTCAACAGAAAGTCTTCCATTGTCTGGTCTTCAAAACCTAAAACCTTGGGATCTTTGACACTTGTGTCAACATCGAACCCCAATAGGCTTTGAGTGCCTCATCCTCTTGTAGTCCAAAAAGAACCTCTATGTCATGGAGGAATACGTACTCTTATCCATTGATGATGAGGGGGAAGAAGGAACATAATTTTGATTTTGGGTCAATGATCTCTGATGCAGATTCTTGCTCTGTTGTGGGCTCTTGAAGTAGGCTCAATGCTTGAGCTTCTTCCATCTCCTCTTTTGCATCGTCAAGAATGTCTTCCATGTACATGTCTGAGTCTAGTCTAGGGACGACTAGATCAATAGTTCTACTAGAGGGGGTGCTAGAATATGAGGCTTCTTCCTCTAAATTTCCATCTTGGAGAAGGAATATAAATGTCATCTCCCATGAAAGGAATTTGGTGCTTGTATTTCCAGTGATCCCCGTGTAGAGGATGTCTTGAACTTTGACTGTCCTAAACCCTTCATCTATAAGGTTATCACAAAAGCGGGCCAAGCGCTTTACAAACTTGGGTTCCTCTATGAATAGATACTTTATGTAATCTATGGGAGCCCATCTCTTTGAAGAATGGTCAAGTATATAAGCAAAATTTGAAAAGTTATCTTGCATGTAAAGGATGAGATCTGAGAATTCATCCTTGACTCGCATATATGTGCCTAGGACATCTAAAGTCCTATCAAACACTAAAAATAGCTCTTCCTCATGATCTGAAAATGTAGTTTGTGAGATGAAGTCATGGAACGCAGTTGTAGCTGAATCCATGGCAAATAGCAGCTGATGGAGGGAGTAACTTTTGAGCACGGGAGTTTCTATGGCTCGCTAAACGTGAAAGTGAGAATGTGATGTAAAAAGGGCTCTTACCCCTTAATATATATCAAAACCCTAAAAATTAAAATTAATCATAAAATTCCCAAATTTTTTGAAAAACATTTACCATGAACTGAAAGGAGAAAACATTAAAAGAAATAACATTTTAATTTAATTGTCCATCATCTTTTGAAGCAATAACTAGGATTTGATATACAAAAATTTAAATGATGCACTAGTCAAACACATTGTTAGCAATCTTCAAAGTTGTAGGAGGAATGAAATTGGCACTATGCATGCACTTCTCCACACAATGGTTGATCTTACCACCATTTAAGGTAAAGTAAAAGGACTCTGACATGCCGTCCTCCATGACCAATAGGTGTTCTCGTACATCCCTTAGAGTCCATTACGATGTGAGATTCACATTCTTGACATCTCCCTTTTCAACAAACTTACCCCCATATTTATTGTCTTCATCATTAGAGTGTAGGGGAAGCCATCGGCCATTTGTTTTCTTCCAGCGCATGTACTGAAAAGCTAAATACAACATTTGGCATGACAAATGATATCTAATAACCACATTGTCTTTACATGTGTGACATTGAAACACATCACCCTTTTGGTCACCTGACCTGGTTCCCCAATTCATCCCAAGTAAATCTTCAAGAGCATTTTCATCCACACGCTCACAAAACCACATAGCTTTTGTTCTATGCATATGTATGTTCTGAAATAAAGAAGAAAAAATATGCAGAGGCATAAACCAAGATAACCTTTCCCATTTGGATCCAAATGTAAACTTCATGGCCATGACCACATCCTTTGCAATCTTGTCCTTGTACGGTTGCAATGTCCTTGATTCCACATTGCTGCAATCCATGTCTTGAAGTTGTGGCGGTGCAATGGTTTGCAGACAGCCATAGCTTGATGATGTTGTTGGAGTGATGTATGTTGCATTATACCAATACACATTCTTCATTCGCAAGGAGGCCAACTTCTCCCCGGCATGAATTTGCTTACCTAAATCCTTATGAATTGCAATGAACTTGCCTATGAATGATTCAATTGGTTCCCACTCCTCGAAGCCCAAAGGGAAAACATCCGCCATCATGAATAAGAGCTCTTAGAAACCAAACACAAAATTTCCAAATGGACTCATTCAGCCAACCTCTTTGGCTGGTCTTTGTAGTGGATAAAGCAATCTCTGTAATTGTTAGCAATTACAGAGCACATGAAGGCCATGATGTCCTTCCCCCGTGCATCCATCAAGATGCCTCCTGTCTGAGTGATGTCATAATAAATCGTACCATCACCTGGAGGCACGTCTAAATCATCTGAATCATCAACGTCCCCACCGCCACCCCTCCGAATGCACTGTGCCATGCATCCCCCATCACTCTCCCTGCTACTACGCCTGCTACCCTGACGGCATGGGGGAAGGAGAATAAGACAGGATGGCAGAAGGGACATAAGACGGCATGGGGGAAGGGGCATAAGACAGTATGGGGGAAGGGGCATAAGAAGGGGCATAAGACAGCTGTGCTGACTCCGCTGGGGTGATCTCAGGCGGTGTGGGGTGGTTTGGAGTCTGTAGTGCCGACTCCTGGGGAGTGTATAGAGTACCCGTCATATACCTGTATAACTCCGCAGGACTAGGAGGGTGCCCTAAAAGGTTATATAAGTCCTTCCAAATAGATTCCCGGGGATCAGGTGAGTTGGAAGCACTTCCTAGCCACATGTTGAACTGGAAAAAAGGAAAAAATCTATCAGTGCATCTATAGACGCATCTAATAGAGCGTCTAATAGAGCGTCTAATAGAGCATCTAACAGAGCATCTAACAGTGTCTGCAAATAGGCTAGACGCACATTTAGACACGTCTGTAGATGCGCTTTTAGACATGCTCTAAGACGTGCCTATACACGTGCTCCGACAGATGAGATTTCTAAAAAGTAGAAAAGGACATTGTGCCCGACACACAAACGTGACACTGATACCCAGATCATGTGCTTCTTGGATACGAGAAAGTACAAATCTAAAGAGAGCAAACTTCCAAACAAGATCAACTGCAAAAGGACTTACTTGGATAGAGGTATGGAAGGTTCTTCTTCTTTTTCAAAGTTGCTTCTCCTCCTTGTTCTTCCTCCTCTCCTTTAAGCTTAGAAGTAAGTGTGGGTGCCTTCCTCTTAAGTGTAAGCTTGGAAGTAAGTATGGGAGCCTTCCTCTTAAGCATCGAAACTGTGGATCTGCTAATAAGGAAGGAAGCAAGCCACGCGAAGTATAAGTAATGTGAAGAAAAGCAAAGCGAGCACGCTAAAAGCAGGTTTAAAAGCCACGTTTATAATCGCGTCTAATAGCACGTCTATAGGCGCGTCTAAATACACAGAGTAGACGCGCCTTTAGACGTGCCTTTAGATGCGATTTTAGACGCGCCATAGAGTTTAAATTAAACATTTGAAGAAAGCAAATTTGGTGGGTTGTTTGTTTGTAGGATATCTTCATCTTCAACAAGTAGCTCCAGTGAGGATGAAACCCTCTGTATCCACCATCGCGAAATGTGGTTAGAGTAAAAAATCAAATGTTTGTGTGATCGATGTCGAGGAAACATGTATCGTGCATTCAGGATTACACTCAATCATATCTCAAAGTATGGAGAATGGGATGTGACCGTAAACAGAGTAAGGGTTTGTAAGTTAAGGTTGATTGAGATACCTATGGGTGTTCATATGTTTGAGTTATGATCCCGTTTTTATTTGATACAGGATGCAGTGCCACATCTGCATATGTTGCCCTATGCTCGTCGTGAGGAGGTGAAGTGTCGGCGATATGAGATGGGATCTTCAGGAGGGACCGTTACGGATGCATGGAGTGATGGTGATAGTAGCCCTCCGCCATTACCTCTGCCATTACCTCATGAAGCCGTGGAGGAGGAGGTGTTTGATGATATGGTGCGGGATTTATATGTCCATCAAGGGAGGGATGATAGCATGGAGCTGGATGATCTTTTTACTGTAGCATCGAATCCACTGTTTGAGGGGTGCACATTCTCTGTTCTACGTGCCTCCCTTGAGTTACTAAACTTGCAAACCATCTATGGATGGAGCAATGCAAGTTTGAATGCATTACTCAAGTAAGCTTTAAAGTCTATTTTGCAAACATGGTGAATTATGCTAATGGGTCAATTACTCGAATGCTTTTCCTTATTTATGGTCTTCACGTGTAGGCTACTGTGTAAAATGCTTCTAAGGGAGAATAAACTACCGACCTCAAGAGATATGGCAAGGCAACATGTGACCTCTCGAGGACCTCTCTTGAGGGATTAGATTACAAGCGCATCCATGCATGTGTCAACGATTGCGTTTTGTTTCGTGGACTACATAAGGATGCAAGAGAGTGTCCTACTTGTGGAGAGGCAAGATATAGAGCAGATCTCAAAACCTTGGACGTGCCTCGTAAGGTATTGCGACATTTTCCCATAATCCCTTGCATCCAACATATGTTCAAGTGCAAAGCTATTGCAGAGCTCATGTCATGGCATTCCTCCCATCGATCAGCTGATGGCAAGTGGAGAACTCCCGCGGACTTTCCTGCGTGGAAGCATATTGAAGACACATGGCCAAGCTTCAAGGAAGAACCTAGGAGCTTGAGACTTGGATTGGGTATGGACAGTGTGAACCCATTTGGTCTCAAAAGCACGTCTTACAATGTATGGCCAGTGGTATTGGTGAATTACAATCTTCCACCCTCTATGGCTATTAAGAAAGGACATGTTATGCTGTCCCTTCTAATTCCAGGGAAACATAAAGTCAAAAACCCTGATGTTTATTTGGAGCCTTTGATTGACGAGCTAGAGATACTTTGGAGAGGTATCGAGGTGCATGATGTGAGCAGGCCTCCCTCGTCACGAGACTTCAACTGCAAAGCAGTCTTGATGTGGATGATGCATGACTTCCCAGGCTATGGCGAGTGTTTAGGTAAGCATTGCATTTCTAATTATGAATAGGCAAAGGATGTGGCACCCTAAACCCACCTTCCACTCTTAATTGCGTCTATTGTTCAGGTCTCACTACATCGGGTTACCATGCATGTCCTGTTTGTCGTCCTTCGCTAGTTGCCTCACGGGCAGACGCATTGAATAAGGTCATCTATGAGAATCACCATCGATTTCTCCCACCTGATCATCCTAGATATGTTGCCCCTTGGAATGAAGTCCTCCCACAATCACTCACCGCGGGATATTGGATGAGAATTTGGGATGGTTCCACGACTCCTCCACCACTTGGCATGAGCCGGTAAGGGTTTGTAACTATTGTGTGCTATATTGGCTGGAAATAAAGATTGCCCGCTAACACTTTATTTTGTTTAGATACTCCATCTTTTATCGTTTACCATATTGGTCCCACCTCAAGATCAATCACCTGCTTGATCCCATGCATATCTTCAAGAATGTGGCATCTACCATTTGGGAGCATTTGAATGGGACACAAGATTCCGCAGGCATAAGGGAGGATTTACGTACCATAGGGAGGATGCGTGAAGCTTGGCCACAAGAGAGACCAAATGGGCATGTTTTTTTACCTCGTGCACCGTGGATGTTATCAAAGCTAGAGATGGCGATGGTGAAGCGCGCTATTACTACAATTCGTACTCCCACTGGATGCATGAGGTGTTTGAAGGGAGCCTCTACAAAGAGCAAGAAAAGAGGTGTAGAGCAATTATATGGCTTGAAATCTCATGGAGATCTCATGATTGGCACAAGATGCTCCAAGTAAGTATTTTATGTGCATAATATCTTTTTCCTTTCAAATTTGTGCGTGAATAGTTATAAGCAACTAATCAACCACCTCCTTGTGGGTTCAGTTCATACTACCTACTAGCATTTCATGTAGTGCATCGAAGGACGTGAAAGATTGTATTTACAAGATGGGCGAGCTTGTGAGGTACTTTACATGATACAAAATATGATGTGTATCAACGCTCTGTGCAAGTTTGAATGCATATTGCTAATATGCTGTACTTTTTCATTTCTAGGTATGTGAGCTCAAAGGAAATAGATCCCACCATGCTTGAGAATGCTCGAGTTCTATCAGTGGAGGCAGTTTGTTTAGTGGAGGAGACATTTCCACGTTCTATTCTCACAAGCCAACTACATCTCATAGTGCATTTCGTGGATGAGATTGCTATATGCGGTACTATACATGCACGATGGTTGTTCTTCCTGGAGCACTTCATGAAGACCTTGAAGGGCTTCGTGAGACAAAATGCAAGACCCGAAGGTAGCATGGCCGAGGGTTGGTTGGTACAAGAGTCACTTGTATATATTTCTGAGTTTCTTGTTGATGTGGATAGCTCTCTCCCATGACTATGGAGAGATGATGAAGACCTATGGATGACCTCTATTGTGCCTCAAGGTAAAGGACGTAACAAAGTAATAGACACGGAGATGCATAATAGTATCAACCTCTTTTGCGTGCTTAATAGTGATGTGATGAAAAGATGGGTGACAAGATACGAGGATGTAAAGGCAAGAAGACAAGAAGAAAGGGCCCTCTTTCGTACACACCATGGATCTCGTGTGCCATACCCTCAATATCTAAGAGCACTTCCAAAGGATATTCATGTGGATTGGCTACTTGATGAAATGGAGAAAGTAGAGAAAGATGAGGGGATGCATATCACAATGGAAGAATGGGAGTATGCTAGGGGATGCATGAGCAAGGTCGGTATATAGAATGTTATGCATAAGTTGGGAGCTTTTAATAATTTAGATTGCTTATTTAATTGATTTTTTCTTAGTGTAGTGCACTATGTTCAATGCTATATAGTGTGAGGGCAAGCATTTTCGAACACAACAGATTGATGATAAGAGAAAGAAATAAGATTGCGGCGTCATTGCTAGCTTTGAGGGAGCCAATGGAGCCATGGATGATTATTGTGGCATAATCCAAAATATTATTATGCTTGAATTTTGACGCTTCTTTGTGTATGTTTTGGATGTAAAGTGGTTTAAGGACGTGGTGGAAAGAGGCCCTAATGCAACAATCAAACGCCATGCAAGTGGCTTTGTAACTATTGACTCCACAAAGTTTTGGCAAAGTAGGAAGGACACACTAGTACTACCGCAACAATGTGAACAGGTACTGTGCACACATATAAAAATACTCGCTTTTAAATATTTGATGGAAGAAAAATAGCATGATTTTATTTGTGTTTGAATTAGGTTATCTATCAACCAATGGTGGATAATAATAGATGGTGGCTGTCATACCTATTATGCCACGTTCCAAAGTGATGTATAGTACATTTACTAATATGGAGCGTATGAAGGATGATCATGGCCATGGACGTGATGATGACCGTGATACGAGAGAGGAGGATGATCATGAGATAAGAGATACAGATATTGAGGCCATTACCCGTGAGGACGAGCCTACCATTCAAGATGCTGATTTCGATGAGCACATGAGTGGCACAAGTAGTAGTGGGTTGAATGTATTTGTAGATCTAAACACTTGTTTGGATTTTGAAGTAGATAGTTTGGCGAGGGTTGATCTCATTGAGGATGAGATTGAACCGTAGCCCCATAATTGATATTGGCAAAACTATTTTACATATTGTCTCATTCTCCTCATCTCACTTAATTCTTGTATATGTGGGCTTGCAAAAAATTATGTGCTTTGGTAATCATGGGCAATGTTTGGAAAGCAATGATGTACACCAAAATCTCACTTTCTGTATCCTCTGGTTTGCGTCTATCTACGTGTCTAAATGTGCGTCTGATTCTCAGCGTAAACGTGCAAATAAACGTGCTAATATACGTGCAAATAGACGCACTGATAAATGCGATGTTAGACGGGTCCATATTTTCTCAGTTTAGACGCGCGAGTATACGCATTAATTTATGCGCAAATAGAAGAGCTTTTAGACGCGCCCGTAATTCCTCTACTAAAGCAACGCCTATAGACGTGCCCGTTATTTTGCGTGTCTATCAAGCGCGTCTATAGTTGCTTTGTATTGTTGTGATTGAGAACAATAGTGAGGTCAAAAGCTCACCAAAAGCCTGAAGGAGAAGCGAAAAACAGTGAAGATGCAGAAAATTCCGGTGAATTGCGATGAACTATGGAAAACAATAACGTGAAGGCGGCCTTTTATAGAATCTAACTCGATATACCGGCCGGTATGTTTACACACCGGTCGATTTTTAGGGCCAATGCATGCATGCCACGTGTTTGATTCGTGTACACCAATCAGTGTTTCACTATGCTGACCGGTATTTTCTTGAATATACCGACCGATTTCTTATTTAATTGATTGGTTTGTTGTATACCAGTTGGTGTGGTGATTCACCACCGGTTTCTTTTCATCGACCAGTAAATCCCAACACTCGTCTGTATTTTTGGGAGAATACCAATTAGTGTTGGGATTTACATGTCGGTATGTAGCCGGTCAATCAGTGCACACGTTGACTGATTGTAAAAAATGTATTTTTAAACATATTCTTTTCTTTAAGAAAACGTACTAAAAAAATCCCAGTACTAACCTCATCATGCCATAGTGTTTATAAGTATACATGAGTGCATCCCAAAATATGCTAGAATATGTGCAAAACCAGATGGGCCATGTAGAGTCTGATATAGTGAATTGGCAAGTAAACATACATGTGAAGTGAGTAACCCAATCTATATGTGCAAAACACAATCACTTAAAGTTAATCATAAAACTCATTCCTAGTAAAGTCAAGACTAGAAAGAAGGTGATCCATGGTATCATAATAAGATTTACATATTCCAATTTTGAAAACTTTAAAATCGGATTCAAAGTGATAATAATAATTTTTAATCTTCTTCTAGTAGTGACCATCATCTCTATACATTGCTTATTTTAAGCTACCATATTTATAGTCTGTATGCTCTCGCCTTGATTTCAATTAGGGGAGAGGTCTACTCATTGCAAAAATGAATTTCAAATTCAATAAATCTATACTTAACTCCTTACCATGGAGGATAAAAATGAGTCCGTTATATGTTCCATCAATGAGACCGCTTACTCTAGAAGACATGAAATATTTTCACAAACTTAATGAGAGAGAGATGGTCACCTATGGTCATACACATCTAGAGATAATAACAAGAACAATGATACACATAAAATACGAATGCAAAAAACTTAGCATCTAAAACACATCACAATGGATGAGCGACCACCACCGATAGCTGAGACACATGCCCAGCGCATGAGAAATGTGACTTATGAATTCTCTGAGCACTCTTGTTGCCGAGTGATGCTTAACGATATGACAATTTGAGGGATTATTTGCAAAACAATAAGGAGAAGCTTGAGATTCCTTATAGGTTCATGGGTCGTCATATATTTACGGGCTTACATTCATTGCCTCAAGTAGAGCAATCACACCGCTGCATATCGTCAATGCTACGTGTAATAAGCCCATAAAAACAAGATTCAATTCGAGAGAGGCTAGTATATATGGTATTGGAACCGGGAGGCAGTTCGGCCGTCAGCAGTAGCAAGCGTTAATTTACAATTCCACCCCATCACCGGTGCCGTCGGCCACAATGATCCCAGCAGATAAGAGGAACCATTGTAGTCCGTGGACGCGTTCGAAATAAGGGGATTATCGAAGGATGGATGATTCCGAAGGAATCGCTCTGGGAACTCTGGACGGGCTGGGTGGACTGGATGGAAGTGAACGGTGCGGCGTTGTCTAGATGTAAACTGTTGTTTCGCACGGTGATGCACACGAAAAGCTCGAGATAGTCGGTCTCTTGTCTGTGGACACCAGGTTAAGGGGGCTAAGAAGAGCTTTGCAAGGGCGAGAGCCCAAGCTGGATGAAGGTGATTTTGGAGTTCTACGGATCCTGTTCCTTTCAGTCTGCGTCACAGAGAGTGATTCAAGTGAACCTTCTCAATTTCTGAAATTTCTCCCCTGTCGCTGTATCCTTTGAACGTTCGAACGTTCAAATTACAACTTAAAAATTGATTATGTTAATATCTGAAGACGTGGAATGTGAATGCCAATGTGGCTTACACATGCTGGCATTTCTTCACCAGCTTCTTCCTCATCTGCACCATAGGAGCTGGACCCTCCACACGCATGAGAGGAGGAGTATGACAGTTTTGGAAAACCCATGCAGATTTGAATAATCCTAATCCTCGTCCCTATAATTATTTACACATGTCATCCTCAGCTACAAGAGCATGAGTATGGCAGTTTTAAAAAATCTAATCATAGAGATTTGAAACATGTACGTGGTCATGGATCATTCAAGGTTCGAGAAGTTCTCGTTCCGAGAAATGTTGTCACTTCTAAAGAATTATGAATTGTTGTATGCTAGCAGACAAGCTAGTCTTCCTGAACAAACAATGTTACTTCTAGCGTATTGAGAAGGTTGATTAATTCCTTTGATTGTAGCCCAAGTCTTAGGTGTCTCTTCACCATGGTCCACAAGATGGAAGGAAGGTGAATTCGGGAGGCACCTCCCTCAGAGGGAACCCCAAATTGAATTCAAATTGAATTTGGGGGCCTATTAATTAATATGATGACTATGAGAGGAGTGGAGGGAGAACCACCCATGGAGGAGCCATGGAGATTTTGTAGATCATGAAAAATGTTCACCAAAAACATTTTTTCACAACAAACAAAAAATATCCCCATGAAAGATTTCAATCTTTGAAAAATTCAACAAATCTTTCCACACAATAAGAAGCTCAAAAACGCAAAACTAGTAAGCGAAACCGGGCCCCTCACCCACTGTAAGGATTGTATAAAGCTTAAAGACCTCAACCAAAAGCATCATCATAGTGCTCACTATGTGAACAAGGTACCTTAGGTAATGTCACTATGCAAAAAAGAATCGATCTACACAAATCTCAAATTTTTACCTTCATTGTAGAATTAGATTTTTATAAGGTAGCTGAGCCTAATTTGTTGCACCATTAC
Source organism: Dipteris shenzhenensis (assembly GCF_047967505.1). Taxonomy (NCBI): domain Eukaryota; kingdom Viridiplantae; phylum Streptophyta; class Polypodiopsida; order Gleicheniales; family Dipteridaceae; genus Dipteris; species Dipteris shenzhenensis. Next base: position 49,878,631 of record NC_141616.1, on the reverse strand, counting down.
AGTAGACGTAGTAGTCTCAAGGGTGGGCTATTATTCTAAATCATTATGATTTTTGGAAGTGTCCACAATCATCTAGTACCTAGTTTGAATTCCAAGCCTAAATCAATACCTTATAGGCCTATTCAACCTAGTTTCTTATACTAGTATTAAAATATTGCAAGCATTTTATATGCAATTAAAATGCCTTAACACTTTGGAATAACACATTAAACAAATATTTATGTTCTTATTTATCGGTCAAAATTTGTATCCCTAATTAAAAACCCTACCTCTTTAATTTTGAAGGTCAATTCTCAAAATATTTACCTTCTTATTTATAGGTTGAAAATTGCATACCACCTTTATTTTTCAAGGTCAATTCTCAGATTTTGTTATTCACCTAACATTAAACCTCAATGAACAATGGCTATGATAATGATTAAAGTCACAACAATTGGTACACACCTTGTGCTCGCAAAGATAAAGTATGATACAAATGCTCGTGCTATACCATTAGGGATTTTCAAATAGGAGTACATGAACATGAACCATGACTAGTTTTGTCCTATGTACATAGCTAAATTCGATTGGATTGAACTTAAGAGTCAAGATATCATGCTTCACACCAATGTGGTTAAGGCCTTGGGACCTTGTGAAGAGGTCCAAGATTGGAGGTACTGCCCCCACAGAGACTCTAATAAAGCATAAATAATGAAAACAAAAAATCAAATCCCACACTGTTGTCTCCTGCTACACACATGTGGTCGTAAATAGCATATGCTTTTGTTATATCTTTTCAACAATCATTCAAGAGTTTGATTTCAATCCCAGTTGTAGAAGATTTTTATTTGGTGTGTACTTTAGCTTGTATCTCCCTCCATCAACATTCCAAATCATTTTCCCCTTTTGTTGCAAAGAATCATGTAACAAGGATAATAATTTGTTACACATATATGTAGACTACGCAATAAAGACCGAGAATACTCCCCCTTAGAAGACCAACTAAATTTTTGCCATGTTATCTCAACCATGAAATGGTAATTAAGCAGATAAGATGTTCTAACTTTGTTGCCTTTCGTCTTTGTATCTTCTCTCTTATATCTTTTAATCAAAGGGGCGACATATTCATATATTGTCTCGCTTTGTGCAATCCTTCTCTCTTTTCTTTTACACTCTTTTCTTTGTCCGATCCTTTCATCTTGTCTCCCTTTATTTTTCCATCACCCTTTGACATTAAGGCTAATGTGCGTGTGTAAGCAGCAGGAGTCAATGTAGACGTGTGTAAGCAGCAGGAACTTTTTTTGAGTCACAGTCTAAGGTGGAGAAACCCTTTGACATTAAGGCTAATGTGCGTGTGTAAGCAGCTAGACATGTTAGTATGCGTAAATTGAGAAACGACCTGCGTGGAAAGATTCAAGGTTGAAAGTTGAAGCTGCTTGCTACAAAAAGGAAGGACAGCAGGCTTTCACAACCAACGTAACGAACACAGCTCCACCCTCTTATTCTGCAACTCGGTGCTCCCTATACCAGCTCTTCATGGCCAACTCCAGCATTGCCTTCATCCTCGGGCTCACCCTCGCCCTTTCAACCCTCCTCAGCCCGCCTCATCACCTCTTGGCCGCTGCCCAGAGTCACCCCGAACTCCATTCCCTTGAGTTCTACATGTACATCGCCGTGCAGAATAACACGTATCTCAACAATCCCGCCCCCTTTACTGCCATCCAGTCCGCCCAACCCGTCCAGGCCCAGAATTATTCCTTTGGCATCATCCATACCTTCGATAACCCCCTCACCTCCAATGCTTCTCTCAACTCCACGCAGGTGGGCCGCGTTCAGGGATGGTATGGCGACGTTGGAAAGGATATCCTCACTCTCTTCCTCGTACAGACCTTCACTATCGCCACCCCGGACTACAATGGCTCCCTTAGTCTGGTGGGCGTAGATATTGCCACGGATGCTGTCAAGTATGCTCCCATTGTGGGTGGCACGGGTGACTTCGCGTACGCCCGCGGAGTCGCGACACAAACGCTCGTCTCCACTGCGACTGTCGACAGCCAAACTGTCTCATGGTTCCACTACGTTCTCGAATATAGATTCTAAGCCTCCCTATTTCTCCTTGTGTTGAGGCCACTGCAACACGATCTGGCAGAGGGTATTCGAGATTCTCAGCGCCTCTAAATTCTAAGTTGATCTCACCACGGGATATCAGACAATCCTACGGAACATTAGTAGTCATGCTGTAGCGGCATTGCATCCATCTCCTCTTGTATCACTTCAAGCAAATAAAGTCTCTCTTGCACTCGCCTTTTTGGCCTGCCCTCTGGGTACCCTTAGCAACGGTTCCAGTTTTGCAAAGCTAAAAATCCTGATTATTTCTATTTGTTGGCGTGATAATTTCTTATTGGTTGCTAGTAACTTTGGCAGGTGGTATTTATGACTTTGGTACAAAGGTGATTGGTCCAAGTATGCTCCTTGTAAGAGGCTTTAATGCATGCATTTAGTGACTTAGTCCCCTCTCTCTCTCTCTGTGCAAGTCCCTACCCCTTCTCTCTCTCTCCCTCTCTCTCTCTCTCTCTCTCTCTTCTCCTTCTTCTTCTCTCTAGGCAAGCCCCCCCCCCCTCTCTCTCTCTCACACACACACACAATGAAATTCATCCTCTCTCTCTCTCTCTCTTCTCCTTCTTCTTCTCTCTAGGCAAGCCCCCCCCCCCCCTCTCTCTCTCTCACACACACACACAATGAAATTCATCTTGTTGACTATTGGACCATTTGCATTGACTACTCTTTGTACACTCTTTCCTTTTCATGCCTCTAATTTTATGCTTCCTCTTAAGCATTTCACTCACCCATAGGCAGGCCTGATGAATGATAGATATGTATCATTCACCTTGTTCTTTTTGTGAAAAAGAAAGCCAAAAATGGATCTAATGGAAAATAACTAATTCCTTAATTAACTAAGTTGGGTAGGCATTCTCTCCCCATAATGAATGTGTTCTTCGTGACCTATCAAGCCTATCACAAGATACAAGAGTAATTATTTTCTCGATTTAGAACAAGGCAATATAAATTGAGAATAAATGTACAATATCGTAGCTAGTATATGCTTCGAAAGAATTGTAATATGAGGGAATGGTCCCTTATTAGAAAAATAGGATTGTCACTACTAAAACAGGAGGAAAAGGTGAAAGTATAAGATAGTAGCAAAATATAGGCTATGAAGCATCAACAAAATTAGTAGACAATAGCAAGTTAGAATGCATGAGATTATGCTTGGAAAACGATATTTACCCCTATTAAAAGCTAGTGTAAGTCGGATGACCTGGCATACTGTAGTCCATGATTCCATGTACCATGAAGGTATCTAGGTACTCTCTTTGCTGCAAGGACATGAGTCTTCTTGGGATTCTGCATGAACTAGCTGAGCACACCAACTACATATGATATGTCTGTCTTGGTGATAGTCAAATAGATCAAGCTTCCAATTAATTGTCTATACTATAGAGGATCTAAAGCTGGAGAAGTGTCAAGTGGTGACAACTTAATATTGCATTTGATAGAAGTAGGGAGTGGCTTGCAGTCATGTAAATGAAACTGCTTAAGTACCTTTTGAGTGTACTTTTCCTAAGAAAGTGTGATCCCTGTGTCATCTCTCCATATTCTATCCCAAGGAAATCATGGAGTTCTGCCATATCCTGTAGGCTTTTCCCAAATCTGAACCATTTGCATAGGGCAAGATGCCACGTTGAGAGTCCTTTCTTAAGACATTCCTTGTCATTCTTAGCTCTGTCTTTGGTAAAAGTATCCCCTCCAAAGATGTTTATTATAGTCACTGAGATTATAGACAAAGTTTGGAATAATGCTTACAATAGAAATACTCAGTTCATAGATTTTTCTTCCGCTACAAGCATTGTTATAGGAATAAAATGGGCAGATGTACAAGTGTCTGCAACTTTTATGGAACGATATACACCATGTGAGAACTCTTTGAGGATGAATGCCCTTTGATACTCTTAAGATTGAATTGGAAACATATACATCATGTGAGACCTTTTTCGGGGTGAATTCTCTCTAATACTCTTGAGATTTCTTTCTATTTAAATCAAATTATTTAATGATATCATGTAGCTATATTGGTGGAATAGATCTAGTGAAAGGATTCCCAGCTCATCCTATGAGTCAATTTTGATTTCATGATATCATGATGAAACAAATTGTGATGTGGGTTTTCCAAATGTGATAAGTTTGTGGATCCCATTGAGTTGAGCATTTTTCACTTTTTTTGTTTCCATCAGAGGTGTTAATAAGAGCTATGGTTATTTCTTGCTTTTAGTTCATTTCCATTTAAGGTGTGGATGCAAACGTATGTGTAGATTTTGAGAGAGGCTCAAACTTTCCCATGAGACCCTAAATATAGAAAAGTGAGAGCTATACTATCTTGACAAAAGGGCCATGATGGTCGAATATGGAGGAAATTATGCAATTTCTAGCAAGCACTTGATTAAGAGGTTGACCATTATTTTCTAGTAATATATTTTAAAGAATTGTGCAATAAACCAATAGAAGAATTACATCCAGAGATCCCTTGCAAATGGTTAAGAAGGAGAGATTTGTTGCTGAGATCAAACCCGATCTTATAATAAAAGTAGAATTGATGAATCTTATATTGTTTGACAAAGCTATGTAGTTTAGACAGTTAAAGGAATGGAAGCCAAAACACATGAAGAACTAGGGTTCCATTGTAGTATAAAGAGGAGATAAATCAGTAGTGACGTTGATCCTTCCTAGTAAGAGCCAGTACGTCTACTCTCTTCATCAAAAGTGACATACAACTAGATTTGGAATAGGATTTACATGAAATTTTAGAATTAATGAAAAATATGATTTTGAGTATGGTGCGTGTTGTAACTCAAGGAAGAGGAAGAGGATTTTATGGAGGTAAAGGTTATGGACTTCCATCAAACTACCATGGGCAAACCCATGGCAAATGCGAAGGGGTTGGGGTATGTATGCAATGAATGTGCATTGTCTAAATTGTAGTGAATGGGGTCATTCTAGCACCTACTCTTCATGCCTCCTCGCATGGGAGGTTTGCTTGCCTCACAAGCTATTTGGTATTCGTATTGGTGGTCATTCATTGATTGTATCCATGGCATTAATGACAAGATGCAGCTCATGTAGCTTGTAAGAGAACTAGACAGAGGCTGTGACATAGAAAAGCTAAAAAGCTTGGTGAAGGAACAAGGAACAGATTGTGGGGCAAGAAGGAATTGACAGGTTATGAAAACGACAATGAAATACACTTTCACAATATTTATAGAGGGAGAAACAATGAGAATAATGAACACTCCTTGCAAAGTAGCAAGATGTGTGCATTTGATCATTGCCATCGGAGCAAAGTACACAAGCCGTCGCTTCACATTTTATGGGAGCATTTGAAGTAGCAACATTAGATCATTCAAGTGCATACCAGTGTTGAGTCTTTACCAAGTTTAGCTTGCACCCTCAAATTCAGAGTGACAACCCTACCAATGCCTTGAGAGATGATACTCTCTAACCTGAGAAATAGCCAAGAGGTGATACTCTCTAATTTGAGAAATGGCAGACAAAAAGTGATAGGGGTACACAGCTTAGATGATCAGCTAGCTACGAAGAGGGGATTAGCTATGTTGGTATCCTCTGATACAAAGTTAAAATGCCTTGGGCAAACATTGTCAAAGACATTGACAATCAGAACAACCAACATGACTCCAATGATTTGATATAGAGCAAAAGAAATGCAAGGTCATCTTGATCTAAGAAGTCTTTGGGCAATATATTTGACCAGCCCAATGGTGGTTATCTATGAATGAGTTTTGGAGTAGTTCAATTGTTTAATCTCTAAACTGGGTTGTCTTGGAATTAATGGGATTGTCCTAAACAAGCATGGTGGTTGGAACATCATGCAATGTATCACCATTTTAGCTTAGGCCAAACACTAGTTATGTGATTGTCCTAAATTAAAACGTATGTAATATATTCATATCTAATTTGTTTCACTAATAATCTATAAAACATAAGGATAGTGAACCTATGTATACCACTATGTTTCCACACATACACAACATAATTTTGTGAGTTCCTATGAGCTGGCAATTGTGAGCTCCACAACTGGCTAGACTTCGAGCGAGATGCAAACGACCAGCATAAGTGAGCCCGCAATCTCGACTCAAAGTCAAATATTTCCTCATCACTCTTAAATACTATTTTGTAGAGTTTCAGTAATATAAAGTATGAATTTTAACCACATACGAGATGTTCTAGGTCAGCCTAAGCCAGCCTCCATCTGGCACGTGGTATAATATTATTCATCAACGAACAAGATGTTACAGGTTGGCTTAAGCAAACCTCCAACCAGTCCGTTGATCTTTAGCTATAGTTACAAGCTATAGTAACATGCTTATATATAAATACATATGATAAAAGTAAGAAAATCATACACACAAACATAAACTATTCCAAAAGTAAATCATTTCATGCACTAATGTCTAAACTCCACGTGATGACGTGGCTAGAAAATATGGAAAGGAACGTGCACACGCAAGGTGGTGACGAGATTGTTCTCTACATGCTTCTAGAAGATGAGTTGGGCAGTACATGGAGATGGCGGCTTGCAGGAGGATGGAGGGAGGGGGAGGATCGTGGACTAGAGTACTGGACAGGAGAGGTGGATCTCGAATTGGATGCCTGGGCGCAAATGGTCTCTAGGGGCTCCGTGATGACGAATGAAGCCATGGTGCTGGCTAGCTTCATGCAAAGGATGGGGGGGAAATATCTAAGGTGACAAAGATGAAGGGCGATGGGTTTTTGGGGGTGGCGCCTCAACTGTAGATGGTTGTTAGCTATCTTCACGTGTAGGGGAGGAGAACTCTGTGTACAGAGGAGAAGTGCGTGAGCTCAGAGGAGAGGGGTGGTGGATTATGTTGGCTTGGAACTTCTGAAGAGTATCTCGATTATAGAATCCTGAGGATCATGCTCAAGAGGCGCTCTAAAGGGGAGAGGTCATAGGCAATCGTGGGTGATGGTTTTCTAGAGGTGGCATTTCTATTATAGAGGGCTAGAGGCCTGTTGATAGAAGAGGTGGTTGTATGTGAAGAAGATAAATTTGTATGCAAGGGAAGCTACGGTGGTGGCTGTGGTCATGTGACGAGTGTGGGATCTTGACTGTAGGAGCTTGAAGTAGATGGGCACCAGGTGCTTCATGATGATGAACTCTATGGCACAGTTAGCCCTTACTAGTGTTTTGTAGAGGATTGGCTGTGGCAGTTGTTCGAGGTGTCTCTATAGTGGGTTGTAGATTCAGAACGATGTAGAGGCCTGTGTGAACGATAAAGAGTATGCACCGTGCACTTCTTGATTTTGTGGAGGTGGCGTCCCTATTATGCAAGCCACAAGGATCTCAGTTTTGATGGGAGGTAGGAGCTTCAAGATGAGGATAGTAGCTATGAGATAGCTATCACTGTAAGAAGGTTTAAAGGGGTGACACTTGTGTGTGGACTAGTACATGACTAGGTAGCAGGTAGTTTGTTTTGAGAGATAGCTATGTTGCTATGGGATGACGAGCATGCGGGCATGGAGATCCTGAGATAGGATAGTGGCTTTGAGTGGGAGCTTTGGATAAGGGTGTCTCCCTTATGCAAGTTAAGAGGATCTTGAGGTGATAAAAGACGGTAGCTCCATGAGCAAGAGAAGCTCTGAGAAGTACATGAGCTTGGATTGGGTTGGAATTGGTTGAGAGCTAGTGTGTTATGTCAACTATAATACCGTGACATCGGTATAATGGGGAAACCATGAGGGCTTAACAATACTTACCCGTGTGGCTAATGAGGGCTAGGGTCTAGGGGGAAATCCTAGGCCCAGGCAATTAATGGAAGGGTGCATTAGTGAACCTAAAGAGGGGTTTAATGATGAGGTCCACTTGGACACATGGCACCATGAGTGTTGGCCACTTGGGAGGTATTGAGCAAGGGGGAGGATTCTAGAAAGAGAGCTCCACATGGTAAGTAAAAGGGGAGATAGAGGGAGCTTACAGGAATCCGAGGTTGGGTGGAAAAACGAGTAGAAGCCCTCGAGGACACAGGTTATACAACATTGGTATCAGAGCCGGTCGTGATTGATGGATTGAGGTGACGAGATTCACTGCCATAAGCATCAGGAAGGACTTCAATTCTCAATTGAAGTCATGCGGCCCACAATGGACTTGAAGTAGCAATAGCCCGGAACGATGGCGCAGTAGTAATTAAATGGCGTAACAAAAGCCTGCAACGATAGGCTTTGGACAACCGTGCGCAACTGTGTTTAGCAGCAAGATTACAGGAGTGCAGCAAGCCTTTGATTTGCTCTTGCCTATGCGTAGCAGCTATCTTCCTATGCAATCCTCTTTCCTTTGAAACAAATGGAGTACCCAGGCACTACGTGATTACTATCGTCGTGAAGGAGTTGTGGCTAACGTGCGGCCGTCATCACCAGAGCAGGAACTGCAAGATTGGTAGGAAATTAAACCAGAGAAAGCTGCAAGTACTTGAACGAACCTACAAAGAGTGGTGCAAATCATTGCGCAGCAAATTGTCACGTGATCGTCGACCTGCACGCTGCACAAAATGCATAGTTTTAAGCTTTGTGAAAGCCACGTCATCCAAAGGTCTAAAAAACCTTTGGAAAAAAGCCACCTCATCAGAGTATTAATAGCCCTCTCTAAAGTTTAAAGCCCCCCCCCCTCTCTTTTCAAAGTCTTTTCACCTTATCCTTCTTTCCAAAATTTATTAGCCTCGCCGATTTCAAGTAAAGGATTTACAATTGAAAGCGAGACATTCGAGATTGAGGGAAGAAGAAGAGCGGGATCGGGGAGAGAGATCAAGAATTTAAAGCATGAGAGGATGCGTCAGCTTCAAGGACAAATTCAAGACCATCGAACAAATACTAGGGAAGTGGGCATCATATTTTTCTATCTAATATAAAGTGCTTTACTCTATATTTTTTGGAAAATATACATTTTTAAAATGACAACTCCAGAAAGGGATGGTATGATTAGGGAGGCCGAGGAAAGGGCTAGAAAGGGAAAAGAAATAGTTAGAGAGGAAATACATGAGGAGGTACAAATTGAAACTCAAAAGGATAATGTAGAAATGGAGGATATTGATTACAGTGATTATGGAATTCCGTATGCGGAATTCACTAAACTTGAAACTCGAATGCAAAATATAGAAACACAGTTAGGGGTTATCAGTGAAACATTAGAAACCCTAGCGGAAGCTATAACAAAGATAGCTGATTCTCAATCGGTATCTATTATTGAAAAATCATCGATTCCTCCTACTCAAGTTGAGAGGTCTACCTCTCGACTTAGAGAAACCTCGAACATCCTTAAGGACTTAAAACCACCAATTTTCAATGGGGAAGAAAAGGAGCATAATAAAGATGCGATTAATATGTTCTTGCAAAAATGGCAAGACTTTCATCGACTCAAGAATACACCTCCTGAAAATCAAGTCGTGGAAGCAAGTCTTTCCCTTGGAAATAAAGCCTATAAATGGTGGATGAGCCTCAGGGAGAGTGATAAAATTCCTAGATATCAGACTGAGTTTGAACAAGCCTTCCTAAAAGAGTTTTTACCGGAAAATGAATTAGAAAGAGCGTGGGAGGCTTGGGACATTTTCACTATGGGTAAAAACACTCTAGTCCAGTACATAGCGAATTATAGGGAGGCAATCCTTAAGTTGAAGGGAATTGATGAATTCCAAAAGATAAGGGGTTTTGTGAGAGGTCTCAAAGACACTTATAAGGTTGAGGTGAAAAGAAATTCTCCAAAAACCTTTGAGGAAGCTATTAAGTATGCCCAAATATATGATGATACGACGGGGAAATTCAAAATTGGAACTTTGGAGCAAACAAGTTTTGTTCCAAAGTTCAATAAATTTTCCAATTTGAAAAGGAAGGGGCACTTTAAGAAGGAGGTTCCTCAGGCACCACCTAAGAAACCTCAAACACAAAATTATCCTCTCTTGAAAAAAGAGGATTATGAAAGGGCTAGGCAAGAAAATCTTTGCTTCAAATGTCTGGGCAAAGACCATGCTGCTTGGAACTATCCTAAAAATAAATCAGCGGGAGCTAAAGCCCCAAATAGACCTCCACAAAAACAAGTGCATGCGGTGCAAGTGTTACCGCTTAATGGTACTAAAAAGTACACTAAGGTAGAGGTCTATCATGAGGATAGCACCCACATGTGCTGTCTATCATCGGCAATGTGGTAGCCCACCTTTGGTCCTCATGATTTAATGAGGATGCATGGAAAAATTAAGGGGCAAAGAGTAAGAGTGATGGTCGATGATAGTGCAACACATAATTTCTTAAACTACTCGTTAGTTAAGAAATTAAAATTGCCTGAGAGTCCCAGTGCCCATAAATATGTGGTCTCTTTGGCGAAGGGCAGTGATAAAAAAGTTTGGGACACCATGATATATGGTGTAGAGATGGATATTCAAGGCTATCAGGATGTCTTGGATTTCCAAATCATGCATCTCGACCGAACAGATGTAGTGCTTGGTCGAGAATGGTTGTATAGTCTTGGGCATAGCTTACAGAGGAGTTATCTTAATAACTCCATTATGTTTGAAAAAGAGGGTAGAGTCTTTCAGATTCAAGGAGAACATGATGTGCCTAATTCTCCTCTTATTTGTTCGATGGAATTGGAATGACTACTACACCAAGAATGTTCAATGCGAGGTATATCTTTGTGAACTTACTTTTATTGGTGATTTTATGTCATTTTCATCGGAAAGAAGTAATGTTGTTTTTTATAATGTTAAAAAGTATAAATCTTCTTTCAATGATTTAATGTTTGAATTTAAAGATGTTTTTCCGCTTGACTTACCTGATGGTTTACCTCCTGAGAGAGAAGTAGATCATAAAATAGATTTAATTCCTGGATCTACCCCTGTTTGTAAACCCCCATATAGGCTTAGTCAAACGGAGGAATGTGAGGTCGAAAGACAGTTAACAGAATATCTTAGGAAGGGCCAAATCCAAACAAGTAGTTCACCTTGGTCTGCACCAGTTTTACTGGGAAAGAAAAAGGATGGCACTATGCATTTATGCATAGATGACCGAGCACTAAATAAAATCACCATAAAAAATAAGTATCCAATGCCTCGCATTGATGAGCTCTTTGATCAATTGCAAGGGGCAAAATACTTTACTAAAATTGATTTAAGATCAGGATATCATCAAGTACAAATTAGGGAAGAAGATGTCCCTAAGACATCATTTCGTACTAGGTATGGGCATTATCAATTTAAAGTAATGCCATTTGGATTAACAAATTCTCTAGCAACTTTCATGACACTTATGAATAGTGTCTTAAGGCCATATCTAGGGAAATTTGCTGTATTTATAGTAAAACCAGAAAAAAACATTTGGAACATTTGCAAAAAGTGTTTCAACTTCTTAGATATAATTCACTCTTTGCAAAAGAATCCAAATGTGAATTCTTTGCAAAAGAAGTGAAATACTTGGGACATATAATATCCCAAGAAGGGGTTCGTATGGACCCTGACAAAGTAAGGGCCATATTGGAATGGCCACATCCTACAAATCTAGAAGAATTACAGATATTCTTAGGTTTGTCACGATTCTATAGGAGATTCATCCAAGATTATGCTAAGATTGCTGTTTCAATGACGGACCAGCTTAAGGGGAAGGGAAGCACCTTCATATGGGATGAACCTCAAAAGAGAAGTCTTGAAAAATTAAAGGCAGCTATAGCGGCAGCTCCTGTCTTAAAAGTAGTGGATCCCAATGAATCATTCGTGGTTGAGACAGATGCCAGTGATTTTGCTGTTGGGGCAATACTTATACAAAAAGGTCGACCAGTAGCTTTTGAAAGCAAAAAGCTAGATCATGCTTAACGGAATTATTCGGCATATGAGAAGGAACTATATGCTATAGTCTATGCTTTAAAGAAGTGGAGGCACTATTTATATGGTGCAAAATTTGAGATCATCTTTGATCAAGAAAGCATTAAATGGATTTGTAATCAGTCAGAGCTTAAAGGTAGAAAAGCTAGATGGGCTGAATTAATGCAAGAGTTTGATATACAATTGACATATAGGAAAGGGAAGTTTAATGTGGTAGCAGACTCTCTTAGCCGAATGCCAATTGTTAATGAATTGAGTTTTACTCAATTTCAGAATGATTTCCTAGAGTCCTTAAAAGGGAAATGTGAATTTGATCCTCACTTCTCTGAAATATGGAAAGCAATTAATAACAGGGATCCAACAAATCGAGAGGCTTTCACTGAGGAGCCGCATGGAAATGGCAACACACCACAGGTTGGTGATAAAGGACTCAAGTGGAGAAAATATACTATTGAAGATGGCTACCTACTCTACAAGGGAAGAGTATGTGTCCCGGATGATAATGACAGAGTAATGACATTAGGCACCAAATCCTTTTTGAATGTCATGATAGTCCGAGTGCTGGACACCCGGGAATTCAGAAGACATATGTACTTCTGAAGAGACAATTCTTTTGGCCTGGAATAGGAAAGGACGTCCAAGATTATGTATTGAAGTGCCAAAAATGCCAAGTCAATAAGGCTGAACGCCTTAAGGTAGGAGGTCTCCTACACCCATTGGAGATTCCTCTGGCAAATGGGAAAGCATCTCCATGGATTTTATTGTGGGACTACCTAGGACACAGAGGGGGCACAACTTTGTGTGGGTAACTGTGGATCGGTTGACCAAGATGGCTCATTTTGTTCCTGTCAGTGAAGATGTTAAAACTCCAGAATTAGCTAGGCTATTTGTGGAGCATATCTATAGACTGTATGGGCTACACGCCGGTATTGTTAGTGACCAGGATAGCAAATTTAACAGCCACTTTTGGAGGGCAGTGTTTAAGAGGTTGGAAACTTCAGTGAATATGAGCACCGCGGATCATCCACAAAGTGATGGTCAAACTGAAAGGGTCAATCAAATCATTGAGGATATGCTTCAAGCATATGTAAATAAACAGCAAACTAATTGGGAACAGTATTTGCCCATATTAGAATTTGCATATAATAGTGCCAAACATTCAGCTACAAGTTTTAGTCCATTCATGATGATGTATGGATTCAACCTAGAGCCCTAATGATAGTGGTGAAAAAGAGAAGGTTCAAGCGGCCAAAGACTTTCTTGAGGATATGAATCAAATGCTTAAGTTAGCTAAAGATAGCATAAGAAGAGCTCAAGATAGAGCACAAAGTTATGCAAACCCCCACCGTAGAAAGTTGGAGTTTGAAGTAAATGAGAAAGTCTACCTTAAGGTACCTGAATCTTCAGAATCTCTAAAAATAGGTAAATGTCTGAAGTTATCTCCCAGGTATTGTGGACCATTCACAATACTTAAGAGGATTGGAGAACTTGCTTACAAATTAGCCTTACCTGAGGGATGTTTGAGATGAACCATAGGGTCGAGGCAATTATTGTACCATGACATGTGCAGTATGAAGTGATATTCAATGAAGTTATAGAGGAGCGGTGGCTCGGGGGGGTCACTCATCATATGTAACCCTATCACGTGAGTTCAACTGAAGGATATTTTTAATTTCTAAAATTTACAGAAATAAATATACATAAGGGACCATTTAAAATAGTTTTGGAAAAAATTTACAGATTTGTATAGAAAAGGGGTACATTTTATTAATGAAAAATTTACAGATAAGGGATTTTGAAAATAGGCCTTGAACGCACATGATATAGAGGGTTTATACATAGTGACCCCCCCGAGAGCGGTGGGTTCTTATTCTATAGATAATAGATGAGGTAGCTATAGGATTGGAGTTTCCCAAGAGCTAGTGGCTGAGAGATATGTTTTATGAGATAGATATGATACTAGAATATGAAATTTTCTAAGACTAGAGTGTAGATATTATATCAGAGTGATTTGAGTGTGGGGTTTGATTCTGTAGATATTTTTGTGGAAGGAGATAGAGAAATACCAGTACAGGAGTTAGTGGACGAAATGAAAAAAACAAAAAATGTATTTTTGTTTAGAGATAGAATCACAGTATGATACAGTGTGCTTCAACTGCTGGAACTTTCAATATGAAGAAAACCTCAACTTTAAAGCACAAGGTGTGTGGCACATACTGTTGTATGTAAATGATGAAGAGTGGCAGGGTGTTGTGCTACCAGCAATGGAAGACCTCCCAAAAGAAGTTCTCTGGATGAGTCTTTGTACAGATGTTGAGTTTGATGAGTGGACATAAATACTAAAGGAGAAAGAAATAGGAAACTATATATTCATGTACTTGATCTTGGAATTGGGCCCGTTTGTGCAGAGCATTGAATTTGGTAATGATGTACATGTAGAAATCTTATACTCTGAAGTATAAGATCGTATTTGGTCAGTCTTCGCATATGTGAAAGAGGAAGAGTGGATTAATCTGCCACTGCCACCAATAGGACCTCTCTTGGATGATGTGTTTTGCTTTAAACTTGTCCGAGATGAAGACTTTCAGGTTGAGGGAGTTTATAGCGTCTAGTGTTTGGGGTAGGGGTGAGTAAATGGAAGAGATTGTAGTAGTTTATGAAGGCAGTATAGTGCTCTATCTTTTTTACAATCACCGATGGTCCTATACACCTTGAGGTATGAACTTTAAAATGCCCAAGATGATATTGCAAATACAGTATATTCCTCTACATGAAATACTCACCTACAAACCACAAATGTTATCCCTCTCTGCATCTGAACATATTGACTAGCCTTCAAATTCCTCTCCTCGTGTAGTACTCATCACCCATTGCTACTGTATTTTAGCTTATCACATAGTTGTCTGCCTGTGCTACTTTCTTGCTAACATTGTTGCCATGCAAATAGCTCAATTGGAGAAGCTGTGTGCATGGTAGCAATGCTAGTAGGAAAGCAACAGAGGTAGACAATGATAAGAAAATATGGGAATTTAAAATGTATCAACCAACTTTAGGATTCACATAGAACGTAGTGGATTGTCATATGACTTTTGATGTTTAATGTTACTAGGATCAAATGCTAGGGCTTTCTAGTTAGGTAGTTTTTCTTTTGATTGATGTTATTCTTAGAATTATTTATATATTTTTGTTGTAGGAAATAAAGTCTAGTGCATGATATGTTGGGGAGGGATGAAAATAATCTTTCAACATTGACTCAACATGGTCTTTGGCAATCATGGATTTTGAAGAGCAAAAGGCAAGGTAGGGTGTTTCATTAGACCAGCTTTAGGATGCGATGGAAGAGTTTACCAGGGATCACCATACCTCAGCCCCTATCTACTCCTTAGAGTGAAATAGCTCCTATTGCAACAAATAGGAATGCTATTGATGTTCCCCTTCCTCGTGCCAAAGTGTTTAACTCTGAAATAAAAGAACCGCTCTAATCATACTTCAGTTGTTTCCTAATAGTTATGATGGTTATGTCTTAATTATTCTACATATAGCACAAGTTGTCATTTTTTGTGTAAGTGAATAGTGTTGTAATTCTTTGTGTGGAGATATGGAGATGTCAACTAAAATCTTTTGATCAATAAATATATACTTTTTTTGCCCCAAAAAAAAGACAAAGTGGCATCTCCATGGACACTCAAACATCACTTATGATTTCATAGTTCTATCCTATTGAAACTTCCTCCCATGAAAAGTAAACTACCCATTAACTTTCAGATAATCAAGGACTAACTTGGAGAATTAATTTTTCTATATTCCCCAAAACCCCGAGGAGTACGTTGTTCCTTCTACCATCTCCTAACCATCAAATGGTCACCATGAGACTTCATGTCCTAACCATCAAACGGTCACCATGAGACTTAATCTAGTGTCAAAAGTAGGATCCTACCAATGTCCAGTGCTCACACCATGGCTTCTCCTCATAATGGGGGCCTTACAAAAGGGCACTATGGAACATTGGCGGTTACATATGAGAGGTGGGCATTGCACATATACCAACATATAGTAGGTTGCAAAGGAAATAGTATCAGCTATACTTTCAACCACATTTATTGTTGAAATGCTTTTGATTGTCTCTACCTCTCTTTACAATTAATTACTAACGGCAATGCAAGGCAAAGAGAAAAGTGCTATAAAGTTCATTTTGGTGGTGTTGCATACTTAATGGGTTAGTTCAATTTTTTGTCATTCTAATAAGAAGTCACCAATTTCTTCCTTCATTTAGTCCATCAATTATGTACCGTATATGCAAACCATCATAAGATCACACTTGACAATATTTAAGACATCAAGTTGATGTTTTTCACATTTGGAAACAACATTCTATCAAAGGCGCTTTCACTTTTGTTGTTTCTTAGGCTAGCCTAGTGCAACAATAATACGGGATTCTATTATGATTTCTTACTAGTTGCAGCTTGATGTTCCATAGCAAAAGTCTCTTGAGTTGATAGCAATTATTTGCTTTTAAAAGATGAGTCAATGCTATCAAATAGTGGGTGGCATACAATGATCAACTCATAGAATCAAAGATGGCACATTTTTGAATTACAAAAGAAAGCAAGTCCAAACCCCTTCAATGACAGAGACTCCGTATTGACTTGTAGAGGCAACTATTGCTTGCTTTTGGTGTCCACTTCACTTCACGAGCTTGGAAACACCTTCATTCTTGAATCTGGGATCATTTCATTGGATTTCTGACTCACTGTGTCAGTTTTTGCGTTTTTTTGCCCAGGTGTTGGAACTCAAGTTTGGAGCAACCATTTGCAGATCTGTTAGTTCCGGTGGACTGAGGAGGTCCTAAAACTTCTATGTTGCTTATCATTTGCACTCCGTGGAGTTTACAAACAGCTCTATTTCCAAAAACGTTTTTTAGTCCGTGTGTTGGACCCAGTGATTGAGACCACGGTTTCCAAAACCGTCTATCCCATTGCGTTCGAGATGCCCAAAAACCCCTACCTGTCAGTTCTTACGCGATTCGGTGGAGGATTCTCAGAGTTATAGATCTCTGTGTATTCGATTTCGTCTCTCTGTTATGCATTTTTCATTCTAAGGTTTTGAAACCTTAGATTTATGCCACATGGCAGTGGATAAGTGTTGACTCCCATTTCTCACTCATCGGTTGGGATTTTGGAGTTCCGGCAAAAGAGAGATATTTGCAGATTTTCTTGCTGAGTCCGATTATGCAATGTCACCCATGTTTTGAGGCATCTCAGGTTCTATTTTCAGTAGCGGTCATTACTGTGGGACTATGATTTCTTGAGCGTACCTTATGCAGATCACTCTAGTTGTAGTTTGAGTAGTGTGCGCTCATTCATGGTGTGCATTGGGTTGCAGTGGATGATTTATAGGCCATTTGGATGCATTACGGTCCTTATTGGATGCGCTTATAGGCCCAAATTTCCTTGTGGGATGCTATTTTTATGGACGCTTTACACATGGATGCTATTTTATGTTAAGGGACAGCTTTGACACATTGCAGGTGATGCATTGATAGTGCTATGCTCTCTTGGATGAGATATTATTAATGCATATGCCAGTGGACGGTGTTTATGCTTGAGTCATTTGGCACTTATTGGCATTTTGGATTGCCATTGTAGTTGGCATTTTCTTTTGGGCCAGATTTGCTCATATGGATGCATAGTATATGCACATGAGTCAGATGCTTTGAGACATGAGTTTTGGTGATATTTCACTCTATTGTGGCATACACATTTGGTTGCACATGGTATTTGGTGTGATTCTCTCTTGTAGGCACTAGCATTTGGGATTTTTGCTTCATTTGCATCATGGCATCCTCTTCCAGTCTGAAAAGGAGTTTTTTAGTATTAAAAAGTTTGATGGGACAAACTTTTCTTTGTGGAAAGAATAAATAAGGGATGTGCTTATTCAAAAGAAGCAGATTAAATCCTTGGCAGGGATTGAAGCTAAGCCTGCAAATATGTCTGAGGATGATTGGAATGAGTTGGATGCATTAGCAAAATCTACTATTAGACTTCATCTTGCAGAGTTAGTTTATTTCACAGTAGTAAATGAGCAAACTACGAAAGATTTGTGGAAGAAATTGTGTGCCACTTATGAAAAAGAAACTGCCTCTAATAAAGTTTACCTCATGAAGAGGTTGTTTGAGCTGCAGATGAAGGAAGGGGTCTCCATTGCTTCTCACTTAAATGAATTCAATATTATTTTCAGCCAGCTTCAGGCTCAAAAGATGAATTTCGATGCGGAGACTAAGGCAATATTTCTCTTATGTTCATTGCCATCCTCATGGGATACCTTCCGTACAGCTGTCAGTAACTCTGTACCTGGTGGAGTACTGAAATTTGATGATGTTGTGGGTAGCTTGTTGGCCGAGGAGATTAGACGGAAGTCTATCGATGGCAACAAGTAGGATGCAGCCTTAAATGTGCGAAGGGGCAGATCACAGTTTAGGGGGAAGTCCCAAGAAAGAGGAAAGTCTCGTAGCGAATCTAGGGCACGGAACATTGAGTGTTACCATTGTGGCAAGAAGGGCCATATGAAAAAGGATTGCTACAAGCTGAAAAGAGAGCAAAAGGATAAGAAAAAGAATGCAAATTGGGGTGCAAATCAAAAGGAAGAGAGTCCAAGGGAGGACAAAGGAAAAGTGAAGATCAAGGAGATCAATGCAGTCACACATGATAGTGACTGACGTTCTTTTTATGTCTAGTTTATCTGCAGAGTTGCTTACCACTTCAGATGATGCATATTCCCAGGATTGGATTTTGGATTCTGGTGCTTCATTCCATGTTACTTCCCATAGGGAATGGTTCTCCACTTATGACAGTGGAAAGACAGGTTGTGTGCATCTTGGAAATGACTATGCATGTGATAGTGGGAGTAGGTGATATAAAGTTTTCTTTTGCAAATGGGTCTGCATTTATTTTGAAACATGTGAGACATGTGCCTAAGTTGACCAAGAGTCTTATTTCAGTGGGTCAGCTAGATGATGCTAGTTTTCACACCACTTTTGGCTTTCAGAGTTGGAAAATTTAGAAGGGCTCTATGCTTTTGGCCAGGGGTGCCAAGTGTGGGACTTTGTATTTCTTACATGTATCAGGGGTATTTGATCATGTTGTTGCAATAACCAAGCAGCCAAGCAGTTCTTTGTGGCATTGCAGGTTGGGGCACATGAGCCAGAATGGAATGAAGCTCTTATGCCATTTGGGTTATGTACTGCATTTGAGTTTCTCTGATTTTGAATTTTGTGAGCACTGTCTCTATGGGAAGCAGACCAAATCAGCCCATAAAAGAAGGGGAAAGAAAGAGTTTAAAAAGATTGATTTGGTGCATTCAGACGTATGTGGTCCCATGCCTACATGGTCATTAGGCGGGGCTGAATACTATGTGACATTCATGGATGATGCAACTAGGAAAGTGTGGGCTTATGCTATAGCTCGGAAGAGTGATGTGTTCTAGGTATTTCAGAAATGGTTGGCCTTGGTTGAGAATCAGTCAAGTAGAACACTTAAATGCCTACGGACAATGGTGGAGAGTATCTCTCTCATGACTTTCAGCATTTCTGTGATACACGTGGGATTAAGAGAGAGCTCACATCCCTTCGTACTCTAGAGCAAAATCCAGTTGCAAAAAAGATGAACCGTACCATTCAAGAAGGTTGCAATGCATGCTTTCCAATGCAAGTCTTTCTGGTGGTTTTTGGGCTGAGGCAATGAAGACTGCAGTGCATGTGATCAATAGATCACCTAGTAAGAGTTTGGATGGTGGTATTCCTGAAGAGACATGGAGTGGCAAGAAGCCCTCTCACTCGCATTTTTATATATTTGGGTGTGAGGCATATGCACATGTGCCAAAAGAGCTTCGAAAGAAGCTAGATCCTAAGTCTAGGAAATGCATCTTTCTGGGTTATGGTGAAAGTGGAGAGATGGGCTATCGTCTCTGGGATCCAGAAGCAAAGAAGATCATATGCAGCCATGATGTAGTCTTCAATGAGAAGAAGATGCATAAGGCACCCATGAGGGATGTGGAAATGAGGAGAATCACTTTCCAGGATGTGAATCCACCTACATATGTTGATAGACACCAAGATGTCCATGCACCAAATGTGCAAGAAATGGTACCACCAAGTACTCCCATAGGTATACAATCAAGGGTAGATGATAGATCATCTATTGGTGGAAATGATGAGCCAAATGTGGTTGATATGCAGGTGGGACAGCAAGCTGAAATGCCCTTGAGAAGATCATCTAGAGTGTCTAGACCGCCTGATAGGTTTGTTCCAGGGGTAGACTATGTGATGCTTACTGATTGCGGGGAGCCTTCTTGCTACAGAGAGGCTATGATGCGTGAGGATCAACGCAAGTGGGAGTATGCTATGCAATCAAAGATGAGTTCACTTATGAAGAATAAGACTTGGGACTTGGTTTCTTTGCCACATGGAAAGAAAGCATTGCCATGTAAATGGGTCTACAAAATGAAGGTCATAGGTGATGATGTGCTTAGGTACAAGGCCCGTTTGGATTCAAGCAAGAGAAGGGTGTGGATTTTGATAGATATTCTCTCCGATTGTGAAGATGACCACACTTAGATGCATGCTTGGACTAGTGGCATCAGAGGATATGGAGCTTATGCAGATGGATGTCAAGACAACTTTCTTGCATGGGGATTTGCATGAGGAAATTTACATGGTGCAGCCGGAAGGCTTTGAAGAAAAGGGCAAAGAGCATTTGCAAGCTGAAGAAGAGTCTTTATGGTCTTAAGCAAGCACCTAGAGAATGGTATCAGAAGTTTGATGCTTTCATTCGGTGCCAGGGTTTTAGAAGGAGTGAAATTGATCACTGCCTCTACACTAAAAGGGCTAAGGATAATAGCCTGATAATCTTGGCACTATATGTGGATGATATGCTATTGGCTAGCAAGAATACTTATGAGCTAGATGCATTAAAGGCCAAGTTGCATGAGGCCTTTGATATGAAGGATTTGGGACTTGCAGGTCATATTCTTGGTATGCGCATCACGTGTGATCGGAGTAGGAAACTCCTTTGGCTTTCACCAAAAGAGTATGTTACAAAAGTATTGCAACGTTTCAATATGGAGGGGGGGAAGGCAATGAGTATTCCATTGCCTCCATATGTGAAACTGAGTCATACAAATAGTCCCAAATCAGATGAGGAAAGGGCCATGATGGCCAAGGTTCCTTATGCCTCAGCAGTTGGGAGTCTTATGTATGCTATGATAGCTACTAGACCAAACATTGCATTTGTAGTGGGAGTTGTTAGCCGGTATATGGCTAATCCAAGAAAGAAGCATTAGGAGGCAGTTAAGTGCATCATGAAGTACATGAAGGGTACCAAGGAGATGTGCATCTACTTTGGTAGAGGAGACATGCGTGTACTTGGGTACACAGATTCAGACTATGCAGGGCATGTGGATAGTAGGAGATCCACTTCTGGTTATGTGTTCACCTTTGCAGGTGGTGCAGTGTCATGGATGTCTCGCGCACAGAAGTGCGTTGCTTTGTCTACCACAGAGGTTGAGTATGTTGCAGCCATAGAGGGTTGCAAGAAGGCTATATGGCTTGATCGGCTAGTGGGAGATTTGGGGATTCATACAATTGTACCGACATTGCATAGTGATTCCATGAGTGCTATTTAGCTAGCACGGAATCCAGTCTTTCATGCAAAGACCAAACACATTGAGGTCAGGTACCATTTCATCAGGGAGGTACTTGAGGACAAGCGCATAGAGCTTGTCAAGGTTCATACAGATGATAACCCTACAGATATGCTGATGAAGAGTATACCTAGTCAGCGGTTTGAGTATTGTCATGTATTGATGGGCATTGGATAGTATGCTCACTGGTTGTTCTCCCTTAAAGGCACATTGTCCTTTAAGTGGGAGGTTGTGGGGGTTAAAGGTCACTGTGCCTTTACCCCAGTTATGTACAATACTCAAACACATATATAAATGAATGAAAAAGAAGATTAGGGTGTCCTGCACCCACCAAAACTTGTGTGGCTCTCTGTTTCTCTCTCTCCCTCTTCTGTTCTTGCTTCCGTTGAGAGCACTCTCACCGATTCCTCTTCACTCTCCTTTATCTCTTCGATGGCATCCTCCATGTTAACATCCTCTTCAAATTCCTTTGGCCAACCATGTTATCCTCTTGATTCACCCTGTTGCTACTTTCAATGGCATCCTCTTTGTCCCTCTGAGAGGCTAAAAGTGGTTATTACTGGCTATATTGGGTACATCAACAACGTTATTCTTTCCAACATTCATGTTGATAGACTAATCTTCCTACTAAATTTTTAGAGGAGGTGCCTGAGGTTTAGGAACCCACCTCTCAGTAGGGGTAGTTTGCTTGACCAGAAAGGGCTCTGCCACTTTATTTGCCCCTCTTTAGGGGATAGTTTATGACCACGTGTGGAAAGACCACATAGAAAACAAGATTTTGGCAAATTCTTATAGATCAAGGGCTGCTCCCCGTAAGTACTCCCATTTCTATTGAGGATAATAAGAGTCTTAAGCATGTCCTCAGTTATATCCATCTCGATGCAGATTTGAGGATTACCCCTAGGATCAATAAATCTCTCCTGCTCTACTCCAAGCACTTCTCCCATGCCACAATGGGAGATCTCAACAACGGAAGTGGAATGGATGAAGGTGAGAGAGAGGCCATGCTCAACATCATGTGATTACATGTGCATCGCACTAACACATATAGAGTGCTATAAAGGAAAGGGTTAGATGCCCTAACCCTAACCCTACATGGGTTTGTATATATTCTACATTTTCAACTAAATCTAGTGTACAGTTAGTCATTTGTGGTGTGCTCTCTAGTTGTGCCCTCTCTCCTCATCTCCACTCTTCTCCTCTCCACTCTTCATGTTTTGTCATGGTATCAGAGCATCCTTGCCTTCCGTTGAGGCATTGCGATCCGAGAGCATGAGAGAGTGTGAGAGATCGATTGAGAGTTCTTGAGTGATTGTGAGCGCATTTCATTCTCCTCCATTGAGAGAAAATTCCATCCATTTGAAAAAATTTTGTCCATTCTTGTGAGAGCTAGATCAATTTCTAATTGAGAGAGAGAGATTTCAGTTCGATCTTTATGAGAGAACTTCCGTTCATTTTCATTTAGTGAGTGAAGGAGATTTTGTGCATTCCTTCGAGTGTCTCTTTGAGAGATTTTCTATCCCCTTTTGTTCTAGAAGAGAGACGAAAGTGCCTCCTACGGGCTCAGCTACCATAGCTCCAGCTTTGAAGATCATGGACTCACGGGCAAGCTCTATAGGTTCCAAAGGTTTGACCTCCTACAAAGCCTCAAAGCAATCGATGCTCCAAACCTACAACAGAGACTAACTAGCTGACTCGACACGCAAGCAAGCAAGGATTGCCATGGATGGCCTTGACGACTCCTAACAATGACTACTACACTAAATGAGACAATTGATCTCCTTCTATCGGACCTCAACATCATGCAGGCACTACGGGCGACTCTGGCTCTCCATGCAAGCTCCCACGAGATTCCATCAATGAAATCTTGCTAGATTCTGACGGAATCTAGTTGATTCCATGTCATCATCCACATCAACAAGTCCATGTCATGTACCATGCCATCAAGGTTGACCAATCAACTACCACATCACTTTGTCCAATCAGCAGTGCCACATCATCACTGGCATGTGGCACTGTCCCCTGCTAGGCACACTGTTCACATTGCATGTGGACCCACCTGCCACATTAGCACATTGCTCCCCTGACACACCTCTTCACAGGCACAGTTACTACATGTGACCCCTTGATTACCACATCATCATTGAGCACTTTGCACCCTTTTTTTGCCCCTTCACCTAGATCAAGCCATACCTCTTGATCCAGGAAGAATTTGAGGGCGCTCCAAAAAGGAAAATCGCTCAATTTTTTGTGCTCTATACACTGATCACATCATGCACATATTTCAGTGCAAGTATCACTTACTTTTGAGCATTGTCGTGACAAATCCACGTCCTACATGCACATCAGCCTCTACATTGATGCATCTGACCCAGCACATAAGAAAAAGAAATCAATTGCTGTTTTTTTCTTCAATCAATGGTTGGTCTAGATCTAGATGAAAGTAGAATAAATCACCATAGTGGAGACAGTTTGAATTTCTCCAAGTTGCCAATCTAAACCATGCCCTAAATTCCCCCATGTGTTCCAACAAATCCTATCATAGAGAATATGCCTTTGATTAGTGGCCCTAGCAAAGTCAATTGCAAAACTAATAGTGAGTACATTTTCATTGATGTCCCTTCATTTTTGACTAGTCCGTCCCTACGCTCACATGCGGTTTCACACTCATTACATTTTTTGAAATTCTACCATCTTTGGATCAGTGAGCAGTATTCGATGGTATTGGCACATTGTATCAGTGGGCAGATTGCAAACTATTACACATTTGCACTTCACATTGCCACCATTGTAAATCCTTTAATCGGGCTATTTTTTGGCATTTGTGCACATCATTTCAAGCCTTGTAAAGCATCTTGGCTCTTCCCAGCATCATTTTGTCGAATTATATATTGTAGTTCTACCTTCAATGATAGTTCAGATTTCACTTGCTATAGTCAGTGTTTTGTAGTTGATTCAGATAGTGATTTTCACGACACTTTGAGTACATTTCTTGCACCATGTCTATGACTAGCAACCTCAATCTGAAGGCATCTACTAAGCTAGACAACTCCAATTATGGCACATGTAAATACCAAATGGAGACCATTCTTGTACTTCAAGACAAATGGCAGTATGTCGATGGATCTACACCTAGACCATTGGATGATCTAGCCAGCAGTAGCTCTACTTTACTTGTTGTCACAACCCCAGTAGCAGTGGGATTTATAGCGAGATCTCTAGCTACACAAATAGTTTTCGCACCTGTAGCAGATCCTACCATTGCCCGAGCACAGGAACAATGGTATAAGAAAGATAAGTATGCATATCATCTGATCAAGAAGAATGTGCAAGATGTCATGCTAGGATAGCTCAACATAGTCAAGACATCAAAAGAAGCATGGGATATGTTCGCAGCTCTCTACGAGTCAAAGAACACTTCCAAGATTCTCACATTGAGAAACCAGATCAATAGAGTTTCGCAACAATAGCAACAAATCGATCATGCTTATGTACTCAGGATCAAAGATTACAAAAATCAACTCGCAGTAGTTGGAGAGACCATAAATCTAGCAGAAATGGTTTAAATCATCCTAAATGGACTAGGAGAGGGATACAAGAATCTAGTCTAGACCATTTCTATCCAACAACAAATTTTGACACTAGAAGAACTTCAGTCAATTTTACTTGGTGAAGAAATCAGGACTCAGGCCATTCATGCACGCAAAAGTCATTCCAATGATCAAGCATTCATAGCTTTAGATAGAAGCAGAGGTAGAGGCAGAGGTAGAGGTAGATCATTCCACAGAAGTGATCATCATCAGCAACAAAGTCATCAACAAAGTTAGCATCAGCATCATCCTCAGCAACATCAGCATCAACAAAGAGGAAATCATTCCAATAGAGGAAGATTACAAGGACAAGGGAATGCATCCACCAATGTGTCAAAAATTTAGTGCAAATACTATCATAAGTTTGGGCATTATGAAAGAGATTGCCGCAAGAAGCAATACGACCAAGGTGGTCAATCCAACAACAATCGCCAATGCCACTTTCCACAAAATGGCACAAGAGATATGGACATGTCAATTTCAAAAGCTTGATAGAGCTCAAAATGGCAATTGGAATTCCAAAACTTTAGTTTCTTGGAAAAGTTTTCAAAGAATGCTGCTTCGACAAACATTAGTGAACCAACTTTGGCAGAAGCACCTCTCAAGCAAGAGGTATTCTTGATTTAATTCATACAGATGTATGGGGTTATGCCCAAACCCGCAGCGTCAATGGTTCACTTTGCTACTTGACTTTCATCAATGACTACAACAAATATTGTTGGGTCTACTTTCTAAAAGAGAAATCTGAGTCTTTTCCAAATTTCAAGAATTCAAAGCCATGGTGGAAAATCAGACAGGCAGAAAGATCAAAGTCATGAGATCAGATAGAGGAGGTGAATACATGTCTTTAGCATTCATGAACTTTTGTAGAAGTCTTGACTCAAAGACAATTTACTTGTGTAGATACTCCTTAGTAGAATGTAAGAGCTGAAAGGAAGAATGGTACTTTAGAAGATAGTGCTAGAGCAATTCTTAGTGAGAAGAATCTTTCAAATCAGTATTGGGTAGAAGCAATAGCCATTGCAAACTACTTGCTTAATCTGCTTCCGACCAAATCGATTCAGGTATGACACCTTATGAAGCATTCATTGGACACAAGCCATGCATTGGGCATCTCTACATATTTGGTTGTATAGCATATGCCCACATACATGACAACCATCGCAGAAAATTGGTTGCAAAGTCATGCAAATGCATCATGGTTGGCTATAGTGAAGATATCAAAGCATACAAGTTGTATGATCCCATCAAGTGCAAGGTCATTATCTCCAGAGTTGTGATCTTTGATGAGGAATCAGAATGGAAAACCTCAAATACACAGAGATAGATGCACTGATTATTCAGTCATCTACAGAAAAGATTGATGAAGAAGAGCATGAATTGCCAGAAGCACCCCAAGAAGAACCACAACAACTCAAAGGTCTACTAGGAAAGCAAACCACCAGCCAGATTGACATATGATCAAAAAGACAAATCAATTCAAGTTAAAACTACCAACTATGCTCTTATGACTACCATTATGGCTATAGATGAGCTAGTCTACTTAGAAGTTACAATAGACAAGCCAAAATGGAAAACTGCTATGAATGAAGAAATGGATGCTTTGTAC
Organism: Dipteris shenzhenensis; assembly: GCF_047967505.1. Classification (NCBI taxonomy): domain Eukaryota; kingdom Viridiplantae; phylum Streptophyta; class Polypodiopsida; order Gleicheniales; family Dipteridaceae; genus Dipteris; species Dipteris shenzhenensis. The sequence continues at coordinate 49,851,809 of NC_141616.1, read as the reverse complement.
AAGAATAATACTTGGGAATTATGCGACCTTCCACCAGGAAATTAGGCCATAACAAACAAATGGGTATATAAAGTGAAGTACAAATCTAGATGGAAGCATTCAAAGATACAAAGTTAGACTAGTTGCAAAAGGATTTGCATAGCAATATGGTCAAGATTATGATAAGACATGCTCTAATAGCAAAGATGGATTCTATATGATTCTTGATATCACTAGCGACATTCAACGGATGGAATGTGTACCAGCTCAATGTTAAGAATGCATTTCTTAATGGTTACCTAAACGAGGAAGTCTACATGCAACAACCAATAGGTTATGTTGAACCAGGAAAGGAGAATCAGGTTTGCCATCTCAAGAAAAGTCTCTACGGCTTAAAGCAAGCACCCAGAAGTCGGTACAGTAGAATTGACAAGTATTTTGCTGATCTGGGATACATGAAATGCAACGCTTTTATACGTAGGTAGCAAGGATAGCTTCATCAAAAAGATACAATAAGACTTATCTGCAGAGTTTAACATAGATCTTAGACTTAGCGGCACTATTGTCTTGGTATTGAGTTCTAGAGAGTTTCAGACAGCACCTTTATGAGTCAGCTGAAATATGTTGATAGTCTCCTGAAGAAGTTTCATATGGAAGATTGCAAGATTGCAGCCACTCCCATGGAACACAATTTGAAACTTACTAAAGATTTAGAAAAGCTTACAGCCAATGATAGGTACTACAGGCAGCTCATCGGATCTCTTATATATTTGACTATCACACGACCATATATTTGTTATGCAGTAAGTTCACTAGCATAGTTTATGGCAAATCCAAAATAGTCTCACTAGAATGCAACCAAAAGAGTCTCGAGATACATTAGAGGTAAAAGATAGTTTGGGATAGAATATCAAGGAAGTCATCCACGGTTGCATAGATACTATGATAGTGACTATGCCAGAGATCATGAGACCAAGAGATCCACACAGGGATATGCATTTTTCCTTGGTAAAGGTGCTATATCATGGTTGTCAAACCAACAATCAACTATTTCTTCGTCTTCAAATGAAGTAGAATATAGGGCACTCACTACAGGTGCATTTGAGGCTATATGGCTCAGAAGACTACTGTCAAAAATAGATTACTTTGATGAATCAAAGCCAACAACAATATATTGTGATAATCAATCGGTTCAAGTATTGGCCAAGAATCCAGTATATCACTCCATGACAAAGCAAATTGATGTTAGAGAGCACTTCATCAGAGAAAGAGTGTTACTTGGTGATATCACACAACATCATTGTGATAGGAAAGAGAATGTTGTAGACATCTTTACCAAACCACTCGGTAAAGAGATTTTTGAGAAACACTGACAAGCTCTTGGTTTGACAAAAAGGAAGGACATTCCCATTAAAGGGGTATGATGGAATGTAATGCTCAGTCCTTCTTCAATTCCCCAGAATCATCATTTTGAGGGAAGACCTACTTCATGATGCTGATCTTGAGGAAAGGTGTTGAGAGACCATGCTCAACATTATGTGATTACATGTGCATATCACTAACACATATAGAGTGCTAGAAAGGAATGGGTTAGATGTCCTAACCCTAACCCTAACCCTAACCCTAAATGGGTTTGTATATATTCTACATATAATTTAAATCTAGTGTACAATTAGTCATTTGTGATGTGCTCTCTAGCTGTGCCCTCTCTCCTCATCTCCACTATTCTCCTCTCCCCTCTTCATATTTTGTCAAAGGTATAGTGTCCTTTAACCCCACAACCTCACACTTAAAGGCCAATGTGCCTATAAGGGAGAACAACCAAAGAGCATACTATCCAATGCCCATCAATACATGATAATACTCAAAATGTTGACTAGGTAGACTCTCCATCAACATATCTAGAGGGTATCTATATGAACGTTGACAAGCTCTATGCGCTTGTTCTCAAGTACCTCTGATAAAATGCTACCTGACCTCAATGTGTTTGGTCTTTGCATGAAAGATTGGATTCTGTGCACTCATGGAATCACTGTGCAATGTTGGTACACTTGTATGAATCCCCAAATCTCCCACTAGGCAATTAAGACATATAGCCTCCTTGCAACCCTCTATGGTTGCAACATACTTGGCCTCTATAGTAGACAAAGCAATGCATTTCTATGCGCAAGACATCCACGACAGTGCAACACCTGCCAAGGTGAACACATAACTAGAATTGGATCTTCTACTATCCACATGCCTTGCATAGTCTGAATCTGTGTACCCAAGTACATGCATCTCTCCTCTACCAAAGCAGATACACGTCTCCTTGGTACCGTTCATGTACCTCATGATGTACCTCATGATGCATTAATGGCCTCCCAATGCCTCTCTCTTGGACTAGCCATATACCGGCTAACAACTCCCACTGCAAATGCAATGTCCGGTCTAATAGCTATCATAGCATACATGAGACTCCCAACCATTGATGCATAAGGAACCTTGGCCATCATGGCCCTCTTCTCATCTGATTTGGGACTACATGCTTGACTCAGTTTCACATATGGAGGCAATGGAGTACTTAATGCCTTCCCCCCCTCCATATTGAAATGCTGCAACACTTTTGTAACATAGTCCTTCTGTGAAAGCCAAAGGAGTTTCTTACTCCAGTCACGCGTGATGCACATAGCAAGAGTATGACTACAGGTCCCAAATCCTTCATGTCAAAGGCCTCATGAAACTTGGTATTCAATGCATCAAGCTCATAAGTGTTCTTGCTAGCTAAAAGCATATCATCCACATAAAGTGCCAGGAGTATCATGCTATTATCCTTAGCCCTTTTAGTGTAGAGGCAATGATTAATCTCACTTCTTTTGAAACCCTGGGACCGAATGAAAGCATCAAACTTCTGATACCATTCTCTAGGAGCTTGCTTAAGACCATAGAGACTCTTTTTCAGCTTGCACTCCAAATTCTCTTTGCCCTTTTCTTCAAAGCCTTCTGGCTATACCATGTAAATTTCCTCATGCAAATCCCCATGCAAGAAAGTTTTCTTGACATCCATCTACATAAGATCCATATCCTCTGCTGCCACAAGTCTAAGTACACATCTAAGTGTGGTCACCTTCACATCCGGAGAGAAGATCTCATCAAAGTCCACACCCTTCTCTTGCTTGAACCAATTAGCAACCAAATGGGCCTTGTACTTAGGCACATAATCAACTATTACCTTCATCTTGTAGACCCATTTCGATGGCAATGCTTTCTTTCCATGTGGCAAAGAAACCGAGTCCCAAGTCTTGTTTTTCATGAGTGAATTCATCTTTGATTGCATAGCACACTCCCACTTGTGCTGATCCTCATGCATCATAGCCTCTTTGTAGTAAGAAGGCTCCCCACAATTAGTAAGCATCACATAGTCTTCCCCTGGAACAAATCTCTCAGGTGGTCTAGACACACTAAGTGTTCTTCTCAAGGGCATTTTGGCTTACTGTCCCACCTTATTTCCACTAATAGATGATCCATCATTTGCCCTTGATTCTCAGGGGGGTCACTATGTATAAACCCTCTATATCACGTGCGTTCAAGGCCTATATTTAAAATCCCTTATCTGTAAATTTTTTCATTAATAAAATGTACCCCTTTTCAATACAAATCTGTAATTTTTTTTCAAAACTATTTTAAATAGTCCCTTATGTATATTTATTTCTGTAAATTTTAGAATTAAAAAATATCCTTCTGTTGAACTCACGTGATAGGGTTACATATGATGAGTGACCCCCCCGAGCCTTGATTGTGTACTTGTGGAAGTACCTCCTAGGGGCACCATTTCTTGCACATTTGGTGCATGGACAGCTTGTTGTCTATCAACATATGCAGGTGTATTCACATCCTGGAAAGTAATTCTCCTCATTTCCACATCCCTCATGGGTGTTCTATGCATCTTCTTCTAATTGGAGACCACATCATGGCTTTGTATGATCTTCTTTGCTTCTGGATCCCAAAGACAATAGCCTATCTCTCTACTTTCACCATAATCCAAAAAGATGCATTTCCTGTTAAATTACACGGTGCAGCGGAACAGAAACTGAACAAAGAATAGAGAGTACATAGCAAACTAGAGATAAATGAAATTTTCCTTCAATACTGATGTAGTGCAGATGATGGCTCCATCCAACCGTGTGCTCCCACAGTGGATCTTAGCTAGCGATCTAGACAGATACTAGGTGAAGAGCTACTAGCTGAAAGATCTGATATGATATGAACTGATCTGATACAATGGACTGGGGAGGTCGCCTCTTTATAGCTATGAGGGTGGTAGTCAGATCAATGTAGTCGGTGGAGTCAACCAGTTGACCTAGTCGGTGGAGCCGACCAGTCAACCTAGTCAGTGGAACTGACTAGTCATCCATGGAATATTCAAGGAATATTTCATATACCATCACCTCAGGGGCTCCCGCCCCCGAACCCCCACCAAGGGGGCCGTTGGCCTCCTTGGGACCCCCCAGCTAGGGGCCAACTGGCCCCCAAGCCCCAGCAAGAATAAGGGGCTCCCATTGAATCACCTTTCTACCATCAACGGTCTCATTGATAGACATCATCTGACATGCAAGTCAATCTAGTGTCCTGGGCTCACACATGGCTTCTCCTCATATGGGGACCTTACAACTTGAGCACCTTGGGCCACTGGTGGTTACCAGGAGGGTGGGGCATTGAGAATATCTAACATTTCCTAGACTTAGAATCTAGCTTTGTAAAGAATGAGGGAGAGAGATAGGAGACTCAAGTTCAGCTTTCTTCACAACACACAAAAGAGAGAGGACACAAAGTTGGAGGGTGAAGCCTTTCTTCACTTTTGGATACAACAACAATACAATAGAAGAGGGAAATACCCTATATGTCAAAACCTAGAATACGTGGTTCATATGTGAACCCAAACCAAAAACATACGTGGTAGTCTAACTACACCACGAGTACAACTAACATAGGCGGTGACATAAATGATAGTCATCCAGGAGATATATCGGGGGTAGAGCTTGATATCTCAACACTCCCCCTCAAGCTCAAATCCATCTCACGTACACCAAGCAAGCTCCTAAATCTGCGAAGCTTCTCGGTACCCAATGCCTTCGTAAAAATATCAGCCACCTGCTCCTCAGTGCTGACATAGACAAGATCAATCTCACCAGCTAGAACCTTCTCTCTCACAAAGTGATAATGCACCTCAATGTGCTTCGTTCTAGCATGATAAACTGGGTTATTAGCAAGCATGATGCTGCTAATGTTGTCACAATGAATGACAACTGCTGCATGAACTGACTGTCCCATATCTGCAAGTAGCTTCCGTAACCAAGCTACCTCACATGCAGCCATTGCTGCACCCCTGTACTCAGCCTCTGTGCTCGACAAGGCAACTGTTGGCTGCTTCTTGCTGCTCCAACTGATGGCACCACTCCCAAGAGAAAACATAAAACCACTAGTAGATCTCCTGTCTGAGACCAACCCAGTCAGCATCTGTGTATCCATGTACCTGTAATGCACACCCAGCTTCATAAAACAGTCCATAATGCAATGTGAACTTCACATACCGCAGTATGCGCCTAGCCGCATCCAAATGTGGCTTCCTCGGTGCCTGCATAAACTGACTCACCAGCCCCACAGCATAGCTCAAATCTGGTCTGGTTATAGTCATGTAAATCAAGCTACCTACTATGCACCTGTACATAGTAATATCTTCAAGAAGCTCACCTGACTCTGCATTGAGCTTCACATTCTGCTCCAATGGAACAGAGATAGGCTTACAGCCTGTCATCCCATATTTGGACAGCATGTCCAAACCGTATTGCCTTTGCAACAACCATATCCCACTCGGGGATCTAATAACCTCAATGCCCAAGAAGTAACGCAGCTCTCCCAAATCCTTCATCTCAAATTTCTGCTTCAACAGTAGCTTCACTTCATTAATGTCTGCATCACTATCACCTGTAATAATCAAGTCATCAACATAGATGACTACAAGCACAATCCCTCTGTTTGTCCTTTTCACATAAAGTGAAAAATCTGAATTGGAAATCTGAAATCCAATAGTGACAAGATATTGCCCTATCTTGTCTGACCATGCCCTCGGCGCCTGTTTTAAGCCATACAAGGCTTTGCGCAACCTGCATACAAAATCGGGGTGTGCATTATCCTCATAACCTTCTGGCTGCATCATATAAACCTCTTCCTGCAAGTCACCATGCAAGAAGGCATTTTTCACATCCATCTGATGCAAAGACCATCCCTTTGCAGCAGCCATAGCAATTACTGCTCTCACGGTTGCCATCCTTGCAACTGGGCTGAAAGTTTCGGATGCGTCAATTTTACGAGCAAAAACCTATGAGCAGGTTTATCCGAGCATGTTTTTCAAGAGATTTTTAAAAATATTTTTCTTTAGGAAACATGGTTTTTACACTTTTATTTTCACTAGAACTAGATCCCTTTATCATAAAAATATACAGACTAGTCACTCATTCATTTTTACACAACATAATTTTCTTATTTAGAGACATCCCTTTGTACCCCTGTTATTACCTTAAAAAAGTGTTGATTCCTTTAAGAAACATTCCTCATAATCACTCTCAATGTAATAATACTATGATATATAATTACTTACTAACACATTTATATCATATGGCAATATCTTTTGAGTGTTTTTATAGCATATTTATGGACATGTTTCTAAAGAAGTTTGAATTACTATAAATAAGTATTAACTTGGGCTTATATATCACTCTCATAAAATACATGTAATATTTAATACTATATATGAAAGATTTTCCAAAATATAACTCCATAGATGTGCTCAAATGGGGTGTTCCGATCAATTTGAGTGGCTGAATGACTATATTTGGACATTGGATATGAAAGTTATGTCACTTTTAAAAGTGTTGTCCAAGGTAGTTTCGCCAGCGAAACTACCTTGGGAGACTTGCTTCAAAGGGGTTTCGCTGGCGAAACTACCTGGATGGCTTGCTTCAATGAGTTTTCTTTGAAGAAACTCTTTCATGAAGATAGGTTGAGAGAGGGTTTTCAATGTCACCCCCTATTAAGTAAAAGTTGTAAGAAGGATCATAAGGGAATTTTCATAGAGAAGTCTACTCTACATGTGGGTTTCTTCAAAAGCCATCCCATTATGCTCTCCATTTCTACAGATTCACCTAAAGGTTTTTGTATAAAATAGGCATTGCTATAATACTTTGCATATTTCTAAGTGAAACTATGTTTTCTTTTGATCGATTTTTGCCATATTTATGCATAGTTGGAAGCTTTTTTTTTCCTTCGCTCGGACGCTCGGAAGATTTCGCTCAGAAAATGCTCGTCCCCGAAAGTTTCCTCATAGTCAATTCCATATGTCTGTGCAAAACCTTTGGCAACCAATCTTGCCTTGTACCTGCTAACAGACCCATCAGCAATAGCCAATAGCCTTCTTATCATGAGGCAAAGGCATCAAATCCCAAGTGTTGCAGCCAATAGCCTTCTTATCATGAGGCAAAGGCATCAAATCCCAAGTGTGGTTTGCATCCAAGGCAGCCATCTCTTCATCCATAGCTGCTTCCCAATTTTTATGCCCTGCTGCATCCTCAAAACATGTGGGCTCTGGCTCCTCTAGAACCTTGACCATATAAGCATAGTGATGTGCTGTATACCCATCATATCTCAGCCTATCAACTGGATACTTAATACGAGTGGACCTCCGTACAACTGGATCAGTTGCAGGAGTCTTTAAATCATGCCTGCTTTTCCTTGCACCAGGTGTAACAACAGAAGGAATCCCAAGTTCCTCATCAAGGCTCATTTCAGAGCCACTTGACTCTCCATCAACATGAAAGCTACCAACAGACACATCAAACACTGGAGCATGGTCCACTTTTTCTTTTCCCTTATGTGATACCTGCACAACACTATCAGGACTGCCATGTGACGATTCACTAGATCTCAATCTCCCTGTCCATGCATTAGATCCACTAGTAGAGGACTCTCTGGGTCCACTCAAGGCTTGAGATTGCTGCTCTGGATTTATTGCAGCATTCCCATTTCCTGCATTTGCATCTCCTACCATAACAGTTGGTGCATACCAGCTGCTCATTTCATCAAAAACAACATCTCTGCTCACTTGCATTTTACGGGTGGAAGGGTTATAACAGCGATACCCTTTCTGGTGCAGAGCATATCCAATAAAGATGCATTTTTCTGCCTTTGGATCCAGCTTTGTTCTCTTCTCATCAAGAACATGAACATAAGCTATGCAACCAAATACCTTCAAGTGAGAAATATCTGGTTTTTGGCCTGTATACATTTCTTCAGGCGTCATGCCATGGACAGCTGCAGTGGGGGTTCTGTTCATAATATAAACAACAGTTGCTACTGCTTCAGCCCAAAAATAATCAGGCATGTTTTTCTCATTTAGGATCGCCCGTCCTACTTCTGCAATATGCCTGTTCTTCCTTTCTGCAACCCCATTCTGCTGAGGGGTAGACCTGCATGAGTACTTCCTTTGAATTCCCTGTTCTTTCAGATATTCACAAAATTCTTTTGAAAAGTACTCTCCCCCTCCATCAGATCTTAGAACTTTAATATGCACACCTTTCTCTTTTTCAACCATGGCCTTAAAAGCCTTGAAATGGCTGAACACTTCACTTTTGTGCTTCATAAAATAAATCCACACCTTCCTAGTGTAGTCATCAATAAACGTCACATAATAATGGCATCCACCAATAGAAGCAGCTTTGGTTGTCCAAACATCTGAATGGATCACTTCCAAAGGTCTTCTGCTCACCTTAGCATTTTTGGGAAATGCATGTCTGGCCTGCTTACCCATTTGGCATGCTTCACATACCTTTTGCATTCCCTCAACTCTGAATTTAGGCAAACCTGCAACAATGTTTTTCGTTTGCATAGATTTCAGCGTTTGTATATTCACGTGCCCAATGCGCTTGTGCCATATCTCAATATCTGCAATGACACCTCTCCCATGCGCAAACATAGCGGCTTTCACCTCAGGCATATCAACATCCAAGGTGAACATTCTGCCATTTTTGTTGCCTTTTGCAACCAAGCGGCACTTATTTTTCAAGTCCTCAACAAAGCATCCATCAGGATTAAATCTAACCTGCAGACCTTGCTCAACCATATGGCCAACTGAAACCAGGTTCTTAGTGATTTTTGGAACATGAAGTACATCTGCCAAGTACTTCGTTTTGCCGTCCTGCATAGCCAATGGCACTTTACCAACCTGCGTAATTGGGTGCGCAATATCATCACCTGTTTCAACATAACCTGGCTTATCCAAATTTCTAACATCATGAAACCACTCACCATGACTGGTCATGTGGTTAGAGGCACCTGAATCAACATACCAAACATCATTGCAAGCTGCAGCATCTCCTGACATGGAGTTAACCATATGCTGCATCACAAAAAGGTGCTCATTTCTGTCGTCACCATGCCCACTTGATGATGCATAGTTGCTTTGCTGCAACTTCCCACTTTTGATGTCATTCTGCTTTTTATAGCATGTATTCTCCTTGTGTTCAGGCTTTCCACAATAATAGCATTCTGTGCTGCTATTTACTTGCTGGTTCCTTTGCCATGAACCACGGCCTCTTTGGCTCCCCCTGCCTCTAGAACTACCACGTCCTCCTCCATAGTACTGGTTTTCCTGTTGTTGCTGCTGATTCTGATTTCCTGCACGGCCACCAAAACGGCCTCTTCCTCTACCCCTGCCTCTACCTGTATTCGAGTAGAAAGCAGTCTCTTGAGAAGTTGAGGTGGCTGAACCACCATTCCTTTGCTCTTCACTCAGCAAGAGAGCAATAAGTTCTTGAAAATCAGGAAATGTTTCACGGACTCCAATGGATGTCCGAAACTGTGCATAATCTTTCCCAAGACCATTCAAGGTCACGGACACTAAGTCCTCATCATCAACAGGTGCTCCTATGGAGGCAAGAGAATCTGCAAGGCCTTTCACCTTCAAGGAATACTCATTTATATTCATATTTTTCCTTTGCACATTGTGCAACTCCTGCTTTAGCTGCATCTTTCGTGCTTTGGTATTTGTGCTATACAGCTTCACCAATGTATCCCATGCCTCCTTAGGCGTCTCTAGATCCTGTATATGCACAATCATAGAATCTGAAATGCTAACAGACAGCCAATACAAGCATTTTCTGGCTTTTTCATGCCATTCTTTAAAGGCCTTCAATTCAGCAGGAGTGGGAGCAGCACCCAACACTGGTTCTGCAGTTTCACCACTGATGTACTCCCAAACTCCCTTTCCCATAAGGAAGTTTGTCATCCTGAACTTCCATGCTTGGAAGTTGTTCTTGTCAAGCTTCTCACTGACAATGGTAGACAGATTCTCAGACATTTTACAAATCACGAATTGCAACAGCAACCTGTAAACACAACAAATGCCTCACAAGGGCAAATAGCAAAGCTTCTGCAAAAAGCCTCACAGGGGCAGATCTGCAACACTGACGAAAGTGGTATTTCACCACACAGTCACTTCCTAGTGACGATTTTGCATCAACAGGCAATAGGCATGAATCTGCAACTCCCAATATCTCTGCACACAGGCATACGATGCAATTTCTGTGGCACCTTTCCACCAAACTAGCCGCGCAGTGGTCGCACAGTGAAAAACAGGGTCTTTTTCTGAGTGCCTGCGAAGAACTTCCGCCTTCAAAACGGGCCCCGAAACGGCCTCAAATCAAAAAAATAAAGTCACCAAGGGCTTTGCCCACTCCCGCAGCATATATTGCGCTCTCGCCACACCGCGAAGGGCCTCTCAATCTAAAACAGTGCACTCCTGCACTTCTGGCTGTGCTACCTGCAAAGATTTGCTCCCAAACTCGAAATAGGAAAGCAACACTGGTCCTCTTACCAAGACACCACAAACTTGGCTTGCTTTCTTGAGCTCCTTACCACAAGGCTCTGATACCATGTAAAGAATGAGGGAGAGAGATAGGAGACTCAAGTTCAGCTTTCTTCACAACACACAAAAGAGAGAGGACACAAAGTTGGAGGGTGAAGCCTTTCTTCACTTTTGCATACAACAACAATACAATAGAAGAGGGAAATACCCTATATGTCAAAACCTAGAATACGTGGTTCATATGTGAACCCAAACCAAAAACATACATGGTAGTCTAACTACACCACGAGTACAACTAACATAGGTGGTGACATAAATGATAGTCATCCAGGAGATATATCGGGGGTAGAGCTTGATATCTCAACAAGCTTATCATCTTTTTCTTGGATGTTATAATACCTCCCCCTTCTATATCTATTACTGCCATCCTTATGTCCAGTTATCCTTGTTGTCTCTTTCCTTATATCATAGCTCAATTTCCTCATATCCATGCTTATCACTCAGGTGCTTCACCTTCTTCTCAAACACGCTCTTCTCACTGCTACCTCTCGACTATAGCTTCCTCACAAGCTCCCTCGCAAGATCACATAGGAAAAAACTCCTTGCTCTCGGCTCTACTTCTAGCTGGCAGCGGTGAATCTCTTTAGGTGTAGCATTGATGACTATTCAACTCGATGTGTTGGCAACTCTCCACTTCTTTTGTATTTTCCTTTATGGTGACTCCACCTCAGTGTCTCCCATCTACTCTTACAGTCTTCCGGGGCTGTCCCTCTAGACTCATGATCTCTATTACTATCCACGCTTGCCTCTATCTAGTTACTACATGGATGTTAAACCTTGCTGTTCATTATCACCTTTGTCTTGTAGCCTTAGAATTTGCAAGAGCTCTCAGTGCTCAACGTGACTTACCACCTTATTGACCAGGTTCATCCCTCCCTTTTCCTCTCGGTGCGCACCTGGCTATACTAAGAACATGTATCACTTGATGGCTGGTATGCAGCCAATATTTCTGTTAGCTTTTCTCCCCTGGCAACCTCTTGTGGCACTTCACCTTGCTTGTCTCTGGCCCCTCTTACATAGTGTGCTGCTCAGCTTGTCATGGTACTTTTGCTCTCAGGTCACGTCTCGTGGCTGGCTTGAGTTGGTGCATTCACTTTAGAAGTTTTACTTGTACCCCAATTTTGGTAAACGTCCATTCCTTCACTTACATAGCACCGTATCAATTGATCCTTGTTAGCTCGCTGCTGTGATGGAGAGGAGATCTTATTGGAGAGCAACAAAGAAAGGGAGAACACCAAAAATTGTGGTGCTAAGTCACCCAGATCAAGGTAAGCTCTTATTATGTATGTATGGTACAAAGGGGTATAGACTGGGCCATTGGCCTTTACCCCAACAACCTCCCACTTAAAGGCCAATGCACCTTTAAGGGAGAAGATGGGCATCCTAATGTCATCTGACATCCATCAATACTCTGCAATGTGCAAACTGCTCTGAGGAAAGACTCTTTGTAAGAAGATCTGCAGGGTTCTGTGTGAACCTTGACAAGCTGGATGCGATTGTCCTCAATCACCTCTCTGATGAAGTGATACTTCACATCAATATGCTTTGTCTTTGCATGGAAGACAGGATTCTGTGCCAACTGGATGGCACTCTGACTATCTTAGTACAAAATTGGAACCTCTCTTGCAATGCTCAAGTCTCCCACTAAACGAGTAAGCCATATAGCTTCCTTGCATGCCTCAATGGCTGCAACATACTTTGCCTCAGTGGTAGACAAAGCCGTACATGGCTGCAAACGAGAGACACATGAAACTACACCTC